>NW_024412693.1:0-2912 GCF_014898765.1 Herpailurus yagouaroundi | reverse complement strand
GGGGGGAGAGACACAGAGACAGAGACTTCTTGAGAAGGGGAAAGGAGAGGGAGAGAAGTATGGAATAGCTGTGCAGGGAGAAGAAAAGACAGATAGATGACGGGCCTCAGAGAGGAAAAGAAGCCTTAGCTGCTAGGGATCCAACCCATTAATTAATTTTGTGTGGTCCAGCCTACATTTCTTGCTTATGACAGAGGCTGCTACTGTGTACCAGCACCTTCATTCTCCTCTTATTCTGGGGCACACAGTTAGCCTACCTTTCTCAGCCTCCCTTGCTCTTAAGTAATACCATGTAACTGAGTCCCAGCCAATGGAATATGGACAGAAGGGATGTGTATTCCCAGATGTGGCTCCCTAGTACTCCATTGGACCTTTCCAGGTCCTCTCTCTTTGCTCTCTGATGGGTAGTGAACAGAATTCATCAGAGGATGTGAGACCTAGAGCAACTCTTAGCTAGAATGAACCTACATCCCTGAATCAACTTGTGGAAGGCCACCTAGTGAAGACCCAACTGGTCTATGAAATGAGTGAAAAACAAACTTTTACTTTGTTAGGCCACTGAAGATTTAGTGTTTGTGTTAGCAGCTAACTTTCACTTCCATAATACATCTCAATATTTTCATATAATACACCTTTCTTTGGCTTATATTAGTTTGAAGCATCTTAATTATTACCAAATAGCAAAAATTAGCTGGTAAAATACTTATAAAGCTTTTAATCATTACTATCAAGATAGCTTTATATTTACTACCAATATATAGGCTTACTATATAATATATGTAATTATATATATAATTTTGTATAATATCTATATGGATACATATATATATATATATATATAGAGAGAGAGAGAGAGAGAGAGAGAGAGAGAGAGAGAGAAATATTCCTGTTATGTATTACTATGGGAAAGACAAATTTAGAATCAGTGATACTAACTCAGCAAGAGTGAAACATAAAATCTATTACTGTGTAACTGAAAGAAATCAAAAAGCCAAATTAGATGACCAGTAAAATAGTCTGCAAATACTTATTGGGCTATTATACATGTGTGTGTGCGTGTGTGTGTGTGTGTGCATGTGTGCGTGTTTCTAATACACAGCCAGGTTGGGGGCCATTGATCCACAAGGACACACACCAAACCATTGGCAGTGTTTATTGCTGGGGAGGCCTAGAAAGGAAGAATGCTTGCATTTTTCTAAAGGAAGAATGCTTGCATTCTTCTGTTATCACAACTTGTATTATCACATGGTTCTGCATTCTTTTTCCAAAAAGCATGTTCCTAAAATTAAGTTTTTGCTTAGGTAATATATGCATGTGAGGCAAAATTGAAGATACAGAAGGGTTGTACTAAGAAATGAGCCTCTCTGAGCTCTCTTGTTTGTAAGGGACCCATTCACCTTCCAATCTGAACCTCAGCAAAAGCTACTGTTATGAGCTATATTTATATGTATATAAATATATACATTTATAATTAAATATACAAAATATATAATTGCATAAGATATATTAAAGATATAAATTAACATGTGTTATATAAACATGCTTTCTTATTTTTAATATTATATACTTATATTTTATGTATGTATATTTCCACATATACATAAAAAAGGTTCATTTTGAAACAGCCAAAACAGGAATGACTTTAAGTTTATCTATGTCTTGAATTGTAAATCATTCTAATTAATCTAGTCTGATTAGTATAGGATTTATATCACAGTGGATCTCTTACATTGAATTCATTATATTTTGATATATCCCAACTTAATTTCAACTCTCAAGATACCAATTAGAGAGACCTTTTTTCCATTCTCTCCCTTACCTCCTCCCAGGCATCTTTTGTGCTTCCAAACCCTGCCGATTACTCTGCGGGCTCCTGTGTGCTGTGTGTGTGTGTGTGTGTGTGTGTGTGTGTGTGTGTGTGTGGTGAGGACGCAAACGGCTTCTGCGGGAAGTGACCCCAGGGAGCAGGCATGAGAGACAGACGGGGAGTGCCACAGAGAAGGTGGGACAGACAATGTAAAGCCACTGCTCCACGTGACCATTGCAGCATCCTCTGGGACCTCCCAAGGAGCCTTGTGAAATGCATCTCAGAACCGTCTGCCAACTGGGACAAAAGGCGGAGGTATTTCTCCTGAGGTACCCATCGCTCATTGTGTACCATCCACTTTTGGATTTGCTTCTTAATGGGCCTGAGGCAAAACTGTCTGGTTGCACAGATGTTAATTATCCGAGACTATTCTTAATTAGTTGTGTGAGTTATTCGTTCTGGAACCATGACAAAACCCTCAGATGCTTTGGTCCCTGAAGACATAACCCCGGGAGCTTTCCAGGAGCTTGGTTTATGACCCCTCCTCCATGTCTCTCTCCCGTTTTGAACCAGAACATTTCAGCTTAGTCAGGCTCACAGAGGCCACCCCCCCATGGGGACCTTTAAAATTAAATTCTCGGGATGTACATGATTTTTAAAAGCCCCTTGCACATACAAGCTAAAAGCTTCAGTGCTGCTGCCGGTGAGATTATTCAACTCCAGATCAAATGGCATTGTGGATGACCTGGTCTTCTCTAACTGTGAACTGACCATTCATTTTCCTTGGACTTGTAATTTCCCTCGCTCTGGTGATTTGTGCATTGTGCTGTACAATGTATTAAGCATGTTGGCTGCCTTCACGATCATCTAAAATAATTAAAGCTTTATTGAGGAGAGCACTGTACAGATTAGTGTATTAAATACTAATCTGCTTGTTCATTACAGCCTCTTACACAAACTTGGGAGATGGGTATGCCCCAGCTCATATGAAATTACCTGTTCCTCAGAGAATACTCATATGGACAAAGATGGTTGCATAGATGGTCATTTTGAAAGGGTTTACTGGAGGACATTGCTGGTCCATTCATCTGGGAACCTACTTTTT
>NW_024412692.1:1423-4269 GCF_014898765.1 Herpailurus yagouaroundi | reverse complement strand
GAGGAGAAGGAAGGAAGGAAGGCAGGGGGAGGAGAAGGAGTGGGGGGGAGGACACTCACTCTTGCAGAGACGGGTCTGAGTCATCGGCATTTGCTGTCCCCAGGTCGGAGTCGTAGGACATGGGCTCCTCGGAACGGTCTGGACTCTTGGAGCCATTCTCTCAGAGTAGGCAGCTATCAGAGTTTAGGCTGCAAGACAGCTGGCATGAACTGGCGGTGTCCAGGCTGAGGGAGGAGGCCGTGAGCTTCCGGTTCCGTCGGATCTTATGGCCTGAGTGCTGGACTTCGATGTCCTCCGAGCCTGAGGAATGGAAACTGAATCCAGAGACTCTTTCCGCTGTAGATCTGTCCCAGAGGTGGTGAGGGGGTCGAGCTCAGAGAGCGGGCAAAGCCCAGAGAGAGCCAGTGGGGTCAGCGTCCACTCGTTTAAGATGGCGGACTTGTAGGAGAGCTCGAAGGATAAGGACGTCAGTCCCTGCAGGAAGCTGAGGAGGAACTCGCCCTCCTCGGCGTCTCGAAGCAGGGCTGCGGGCTGATAGTACTCGCACAGGCGGGCGGGCTCCTGGAGGAGCAGCTTCAGGTAGCACTCCATCAGGCCGTCATTGAGGGCCAGCCTCAGCCAGGCCCGGCAGCGGCCCACGTCCGTGCTGACAAAGATCAGGCGCTCCAATTCCGAGACGATGTGTCTGCGGGTGGAGAGGACAGGCTTGTTTCAAGAAAGGATTTCAGATCACGGAGGACTGTTTTATCCACTGGTGAGCAGGAGCCAGTAATAACGACTGCAAGTATATACAGGCTTGGGAAAAAATCTCAGATAGCAGTGTTCTACAGGGAATTGAGAAATATTTAGCTACAACTCCCCACTTTTTCGAGGTTACTGTCATGCAGGATAATTGCCATTTTTGTTACAACTCCCCAGGCGCCCTTGACATCACCTGCTCATCCGGCATACATCTGATGAGCCCCTAAGTGCCAGGTCTTTGGAGCCGTGAAGATACAGGATACAGACATGGTCCTGCCCTCAGTCCAGGTTACTACCTTTCAAGGGCACACGGAGGTGAACCCTGTTGTCAGTAGAGCTGGGGTGGGGGGAAGGCAATCACTTCCAGGTTGCAGTAAGAACAATGCCTTAGGCAAGGCATTGAGGGATTAGGCATAGGGATTAGGGATAGGCAAGGCATTGAGCTGGGCCTTGAGGGATTTCAAGCGGCAAAGATGAAGGGGAACCTTAGGCACCAAGGACTGACAGAAAAAAGGCACCAAGGGTAGGGAAGCAGCAGCTGTGTAACAGGAGTGGTGAGCACTCCCGTTACAGCACGGGGAGGAGGAGGAGCGGCTGATTGGGTTGCAAAGTCAGGTGATGCAGGGTCTCGAGCATCCAACCGGTGAGGCAAAGTGGGGCAAGGGTCCCCACACCTGGCTGTGCGTCAGAATCACCTGGGAACGTGGTCAGGCTACAGATTCTGGGGCCCCAACGAAGTGAATGGGACTCCAGGCTAGCACTGGGGAGCCTGAGAGTTTTTACACCGGAAATGACTCGACCGCAGTCACGCAGACTTCTGGGTGGGCTGCTGGGGATAAGATCAGGTACCAAACTCAGTTCCCGAACCCTTGGTCTGATGTAAATGCCCTTCCTCTGACCATCACAGTGCCCTGAGCACGTCTCGCCCATAGGAGTGCGTGCTCCACAGGGCTCAGGGAATGAGCTCGGGTTAGCTTAAGCTCAATAAATGTGGACCAGCTGCCTGACCTAAGGACAGACAGAATGAGATAAGGGGGACAATTAGAAAGCCACTGCCACCTAGGAGTGAGGTAAGAACCTGAGATAGGGCGGTGGCAGTCAGCATGAAAAGGAAGATACAGACCGACAAGGCACCTTCAGGCTGCAGGTGGCATTTAATAGCCCTTAGAGGCAACGTGCCAGCAGCTGCCTGCTCCAAAGCCCAGGCAGTTAGGGCCAGGGCCGCAGAGGCAAACGTCCCAGGGTGGATATTCAGATGATCTGGATTCCACTGCTTTAAAAAATGCCACAGCCTCTTAGGATATAATACTTAGCATAGAGATGTTCAAACATTCCAAGGCAGGGTCAGCAAACCTCTTCTGTCAAGGGCCACTTAGTAAAGATTTTAGGCTTTGCAGGCCACACATTCTCTGTTCCAACTACCTAACTTTGCCACGGTGTGGCAAAAAGGCGGCTCCTGCTAAAGGCGATCAGCCAGGGGCCTGAGCAGCCCCAGGCCATTGCCTGTGCGCTGAGGGGCTCTTGAGGCTTGGTCTAACAATAACCCCTATCTCACCCATCTCCATTCTAGAACACAGAGCATCTCTGCTGCTTTCCCATAGAGCTGTAGAGGGAGAGCCCAGGGTCACCCACACTGAAGCTCCTCCCCAAAGCAAAGCCTCCCCTGCTGATCTCACTTGTGGGTGACAGCTTTCAGGAGGGGCCAGAAGACAGGCTGAGGCAGAGGCTTCTGGTGGGCGCTCTTCTTCCTTTTCCCTCCGGCCTCGGCTCGGATGTGCTTGGCATGCAGGCCGTGGATAAATACAGCCTCCAGGGCACTGCACATGGTGTTGGCATCTCCGTCTTCGCTAGTGACCACTGTGTCCGAGGACACGTACTGCTTCTGCAACGCCTTCACAGATCCCACTAGCTTCTTCTTGATGACCTAGTCAGTGTCAGACATAACACAGGCCCTTAGAAGATCCTGCGGTGACCCCTGGAAGGGAAGTGCTTATCACCAAATACACGCACACCCACACACGCCTCACGTCTACCTGTGGGTGTGTATACAGCAAAACTAGCACAAGCTAATCATAGAAAACAAAGATGGACGCCTGGGTGGCTCA
>NW_024412692.1:0-1413 GCF_014898765.1 Herpailurus yagouaroundi | reverse complement strand
GTGATCTCACGGTTTCTGAGTTTGAGCTCCATATCTGGCTCTGTGCTGACAGTGTGGAGCCTGCTTGAGATTCTCTCTCTCTCTCTCTCTCTCTCTCTCTCTCTCTCTCTCCCTCTCTCTGCCCCTCCTCTGCTCATGCTCACTCTCCCTTTCAAAATAAATAAAATAAACGTTATTTATTTAAAAATATCTTTTTAATGTTTATTTTTGAGAGAGAGAGAGAGAGAGAGAGACAAAGTATGAGGGGGGGAGGGGCAGAGAGAGAGGAAGACACAGAATCCGAAGCAGGCTCCAGGCTCTGAGCTGTCAGCACAGAGCCTGATGCAGGGCTCGAACCCACGAGCCGTGAGATCATGACCTGAGCAGAAATAGGATGCTTAACTGACTGAGCCACCCAGGCGCCCCTAAAATAAATAAATAAACTTTAAAAAGAAAGAAAGAAAAAAGGAAAGATCCTTGACCTGGCAGTCAGAGGCAGATGTTAGTCTCAGCTCTGTTGGTCAACAGCTGGGTCACTGCAGACATTTCACTTAACCTCACTGAGCTTAATTTCCTCATCTGTTAAACGGAACGAATACTTCCTGACCTACAGCACAGGAGTTGGGGGGTGGGGGGATTACTCTGAGGGTAGGACTTGCTTTTTTTTTTTCATTCTTGCATCCTCAACACTTGGCCTGGTTCCTGACACATGTAAGTATTCCGTTAAGGTCTGTTACATAAATCAATTATACAATACATATATGTAAAATCCTTTGGAAAGATAAAGACAGTTCTGTCATAATATAAGCATGTCAAAATTACCTATGTGTTTTGGAAAAGGATTGGGAGGGAATACAGAAAACCTGGTTTGAACTGTTAGCTGATAGGATTATGGATAAATATTTTACTGTTTTATTTTTATCTTAGCCCAAACAGTTCATGTTAATGTTCTTAGAAAACTCGATTGTTCTATTTTTCTTTAAAAAAAAAATTTTTTTTAATGTTTATGTATTTTTGAGACAGAGAGAGACAGAGCATGAACGGGGGAGGGTCAGAGAGAGAGGGAGACACAGAACCCGAAGCAGGCTCCAGGCTCTGAGCTGTCAGCACAGAGCCCGACGCGGGGCTCGAACTCATGGACCGTGAGATCATGACCTGAGCCGAAGTCGGACGCTCAACCGACTGCGCCACCCAGGCACCCCTGTTTCTTTTTTCTTTATAACAGCTTTAATGAGACACAATTTACATTGCATAAAATTCACTCATTTAAACTATTCAGTTCAGTGATTTTTGGTATATTCACAGAATAGTGAAACTACAGCCACTACCTAATTTTAGGACATTTTCATTGTCTCAAAAAGGAACACTGTGCCCATGAGCAGTCACTCCTCTCTAGTCTCCTCTCCCTCGACCCCTAGCAACTACTAATCTACT
>NW_024412691.1:0-4500 GCF_014898765.1 Herpailurus yagouaroundi | reverse complement strand
TAAAAACTACTACAGGGGTTGCAACAGAAGAGGTATCAAAGGTACATACCTATCAACAGTAACTTGGAATGTAATGGAATAAATGCTCCAATGAAAAGACAACTGAAGAGCTAAAAAAGCAAAATCTATCTATCTATCTATCTATCTATCTATCTATCTATCTATGCTGCCTACAAAAGATTCATATCCAACTTAAAGACATATACACACAGAAAGTGAAGGGATGGAAAAACACTTATGCAAATGGAGCTAAAACATGGGATAGCAAGACTTATACTGAACAAAGTATACTAAAACAAACACTGTAAAAAGAGACAAAGAAGAACACTACATAATCATAATGGGAACAATCCAACAAGAAGACATAATTGTAAATATTTATGCACTAAACATGGAGACACCCAAATACAAAAAGCAACAACTAACAAATTTTAAGGAGGAAATCAACAGTAATACAATAATAGCAGGGCACTTTAACACCCCACTTACCTCTATGGATAGATCATCCAGGCAGAAAATCAATAAGGAAGCAGTGGGCTTTGAATGACACATTGGACCAAATGGATCTAATAGATATATTCAGAACATTCCATCCAAAAAGAGTGAAACACATATTCTTTTCAGATGCACATAATACATTCTCCAGAACAGATCACATAGCAGGCCACAAAACAAGTCTCAAAAAATACAAAACGACTGAAATCATATGCATGTTTTCTGACCACAACCTTTGAAACTAGAAATCAACCACAAGAAAAAATCTGGAAAGAATACAAATATACAAAGGTTAAATAACATGATACTAAACAATGAACAGTCAACCAAAAAATCAAAGAGGATATCAAAAAATACAAGAGACAAATCAAAATTAAAGCACAATGTTCCAAAATCTTTGGAATGCAGTAAAAGCTGTTCTAAAAGGGAAGATTAGAGCAATAAAAGCCTACATCAAGAAGAAAAATCTCAAATAAACAACTTAACCATACATCTAGAGGAGTTAGAAAAAGAAGAAAAAAGCCCAAAGACAGTAGAAGGAAGCAAGTAATAAAGATTAAAGCAGAAATAAATGAAATAGATACTAAAAACAATAGCAACATCAGAACTGCTCAATGAAACCAAGAGTTGGTTCTCTGAAGAGATAAACAAAATTGGCAAATTGTTAGCCAGACTTATTCTGAAGAAAGACAGAGGCACAGAGAGAGGGAGGGAGAGAGAGGGAGAACCTACATAAATAAAATCAGAAGGGACAGAGGAGAAATAATATTCAACACCACACGCATATAAAGGATTATAAAAGAATATTATGAAAAAATTATATGACAACAAACTGGTACAATCCAGAAAAAACAAGTAAATTCCTAGAAACATATAACCTCTCAAAACTGAGTCAGGAAGAAATACAAATTTTGAACAGACCAATTATTAACAATGAAATTGAATCAGTAAATAAAAAACTACCAACAATCAAAAGTCCAGAACCAGAGGAATACAGAGGTGAATTCTACCAAATATTTAAAGAGAAGTTAATACCTACTCTCAAGATATTCCAGAAAATAGAAGAGAAAGGAAACCTTCCAAATTCATTCTATGAGGTCAGAATTACCCTGGTAGCCAAATCAGATAAAGTCCTCCCATCAGAAAAACAACTAAAGACCTGTATCTTTTATGAACTTAGATGCAGAAATTCTCCATAAAATATTAACAAACCAAATGCAATGATATTTTAAAAAAACCATTGAACACAATCAAGTGGGGTTTATTCCTGGGACACAAGGGTGGTTCAATATTCATAAATCAATCAACAAAAGGATAAAAACTGTATGATCCTTTCAACAGATGCAGAAAAAAAAGCATTTGACAAAGTGCAACATCCATTCATTATAAAAACACTCAACAAAGTAGTGTTAGAGGAAGCATACCTCGACATCATAAAGGCCATATACAAAAAAACAAAACAAAACAAAACAAAACAAAGCTAATATCATCCTTAATGGGGAAAAACTGAGAGCTTTTCTTCTATAGTCAGGAACAAGACAGGGATGTCCACTATCACTGCTTTTATTCAACATGTTACAGAAAGTCCTAGCCACAGTAAGCAGACAAGAAAAAGAAATATAAGGCACCCAAATTGGCAAGGATGGAGTAAAACTTTCACTATTTGCAGACAAACTGATAATTATATAAAGAAAACATGAACGACTCTACCAAGAAACTACTAAAACTGAAAAATAAATTCAGTAATGTTCAATGATACAAAGTCAATGTATGGAAATTTGTTGCATTCCTATATACTAATAATGAAACAACAGAAAGTGAAATTAAGAAAACAACCCCATTTACAAGTACACCAAAACCAATAAAATATCTAGGAATAAACTTAACCAAAGAGGTGAAAGACATGTACTCTGAAAGCTATAAAACAGTGATGAAAAAAATTGAAGACAACACAAAGAAATGGAAAGACATTCTGTGCTCATGGATTAGAAGAACAAATATTGTTAAAATGTCTATAATACCCAAAGCAATTTACACACTTAATGCAATTCCTATCAAAATATCACCAGCATTTTTCAGAGCTAGAAAAAACAATCCTAAAATTTCTATGTAGCCACAAACAACCCCAAATAGCCAAAGCAATCTTGAAAAAGAAGAATGAAACTGGCAGTCTCACGAGCCCAGATTTCAAGATATATTACAAAGCTGTAGTAATCAAAACAACATGGAACTGGCAAAAAGAGAGAGAGAGAGAGAGAGAGAGAGAGAGAGAGAGAGAGAGTGAGAGAGTCCAATATAACAAAATATAGGGCCTGGAAATAAACTTACACTTATAAGGTCAATTAATCTTTGACAAAGGAGAAGAAGGTGCAATGGGAAAAAGACAGGCTCTTCAATAAATAATATTGGGGAAAACTGAACAGCTACAAGCAAAAGAATGAAGCTGGACCACTTTCTTAAACCATACACAAAAATACTGAACAGGAGAAGATATTTGCAAATGACATATCTGATAAGGGGTTGATATTGAAGATATAAAGAACTTGGAGGCAGAGAAGATGGTGAAGACCCTAGGCTCAGCTTGGCCTATGAACACAATCAGATGACTATCAAATCATTCTAAATACATCACAAATCAACCCGAAGACTGACAGAACTCCACAACTAAAAGGAGAAAAGAAGCCACATGAAAGAAAAGATAGGGAGTGTAGACACTTGGTTTGGGGGAGAAATGGGTCGCAGGTGCTGTGGAGGGGAGCCCTGGTTGCTGAGAAAGGGGAGAAAGGATTACAGAGAGCAAAGTATAAGGAGAACATTTTTCCAAAGCCTTTGGCTATAAAATGAGAGGGGCTGAAATTTAGTGAGTTCTTGCAACCAGCAGAGCTTGAGGACTGGAGTTTTAAAGGTCTGTGGGCTTGGTTGGGAAGAGCCCTGAAGGTACTTCCCTAATCCTGGACAGAAGGCAGGGAAATGACCCAGGGGCAAATAGTGTGAAAAAGGGGATCTGAAGAACACCTGGGGCACACAGGGAGAGATTATTTGCTCTTCTTGGAGTGCATCCCTGAGAGGCAGCATGCATGGAGACACCTCTCTGGGGCCAAAGGAGCTTGCAGGCACCATTTCCCTCCCCTGCCCCTCAGCTGAAACAGCAGAGCCACCTGCAAAGGGCAGCTCAGACCCATAACTGACTGCCTAGCCTGCTTGCACCAAGTCTTATGCCCCTGCACTCTGCCAAAAATTCTCTTTTCAGTGAAGTTCATTTAATTCCCAGTGTGGCAGGGCCCTCCGCCAGAACAGCACAGGCCCCTGCCTAATCACGTGTCTCTAAAGACTGGAATTTTAAAAGTCAGCAGGCTGGGCTGTGATAGAGTCCAGAGGGCATGTGTTGCTCCTGGAGAGAAAACAGGAAAACAATCCAGGGGCCAACAGTGTGGAAACCACAAAATGAAGAGCACCTCAGGCACATAGAAAGATTATTCGCTCTTGTCAGAGAGTGTCCCTGAAAGGCAGCATTTACAGGAGACACCTCTCTGGGAACAAAGGAACTGCCCAGTGTCATTTCCCCTCCTCTGCCTCTCGGCATAAACACAGAGCCAGCTGCAGTAAGCAGCACAAAGCCCATACTGGTCTCCTAACCTGTGTACTTCAGGTCCCACACCCTCACACTCTAGCAGTACTGCCCTTCTTGGGCAAGCTTGCCTCAGTGTCAGTGCAGCATGTCCCTTCCCCATAGGACGAGCAGAAACCTCTGCCCATACCATGTCTTCTGACCAGAGAGTTCTGAAGGGCTTCAGTTCTAGTGGAAGTAGCATCAGGCCAGAGCAGACCAGAGCACACCTACCTAAAACTCGACACATTCTGACAAAAAAAAACAAACATTGCTCACAGCAGGTAAGGAATGCCTCTGCAGACTACTGTCCTGAAGGACAGAGAAGCCAAGATAGAGACACTCACTAAAGCACCAGGACCTGGACACTATATGACCTCTTCTTGATAAGCCCATTA
>NW_024412690.1:3580-8709 GCF_014898765.1 Herpailurus yagouaroundi | reverse complement strand
CTCTGGAAAGCAGTGTGGAGGTTCCTCAGAAAATTAAAAATAGACCTACCCTATGACCCAGCAATAGCACTGCTAGGAATTTATCCAAGGGACACAGAAGTACTGATGCATAGGGGCACTTGTACCCCAATGTTCATAGCAGCACTCTCCACAATAGCCAAATTATGGAAAGAGCCTAAATGTCCATCAACTGATGAATGGATAAAGAAATTGTGGTTTATATACACTATGGAATACTACGTGGCAACGAGAAAAAATGAAATATGGCCTTTTGTAGCAACGTGGATGGAACTGGAGAGTGTGATGCTAAGTGAAATAAGCCATACAGAGAAAGACAGATACCATATGGTTTCACTCTTATGTGGATCCTGAGAAACTTAACAGGAACCCATGGGGGAGGGGAAGGAAAAAAAAAAAAAAAAGAGGTTAGAGTGGGAGAGAGCCAAAGCATAAGAGACTGTTGAGAACTGAGAGCAAACTGAGGGTTGATGGGGGGTGGGAGGGAGGAGAGGGTGGGTGATGGGTATTGAGGAGGGCACCTTTTGGGATGAGCACTGGGTGTTGTATGGAAACCAATTTGACAATAAATTTCATATATAAATAAAAAAAAATGAAAAAAAAACAAAAAAACAAAAGGTAGAGGAGAAGAAAAAGAAAAAGATCAGAATAGATGCTGACCCTGAATGCTAAGGCACCGCTGACGATTTTACCTTCATAAAAATGACATCATAGTGTCCCAAAGGCCTGACTCTGATAGGGCAGATTAGACCAAAAATGCAGCAAAATGTGCTCTATCTTTATACATGTGTGTTTATCACAAAATTTCCTGATATTGCTTGGGGCTTTGTAAGTACTTAACATTATTAATCAGGACAGCTCCTTTGTATTAACTTTGGGGTAAGAACTTTCACTGTTGCTGATATTCACAGGAATAAATAAAAAACCTTACTGTTGAGTTTCTCCATTAGATCTTTGTAGAAAGTTTCATTTGCAAATAAGTAAACCAAATTAGAAATGCCAGATGTCCTCAGATAGGAGGATCCAATTTTCCATTTAAACATGTTTGTCCCTCTTTCAGCTGGATTCAGGACTTTCCTCTGAAAGTCTCTGGAAGTTCATTTGAGTGACTCAGAGCTAGCCCAGTCTGTGAGACTTGGTTAGCAAAAGGCACAGCCTTGCAAGGAGGAATGCAATGTTGTGTTTACAAAAGGAATTTGATTGCTAATAATGAATCTCTCTAAGTTATATGCATTTCATACTTATCTCCTTGCAATTGAGAAATGAATCCTATGGTGGTTCTGGTCTCTTGTCAGCTGAGGCTCTCTCTGACACTTTGCTATGACAGACAACTCCTACCTGAGTGCTGACCCCTACATATCTGCCTTGTCTCCAATTGGTTTTCAGCTCCGGGACGATTTGCTCTGCAGCAGGATGTCGTCACCAAACAGATAGGGACTGCTTATGCTCACAGAGAGCGGTCAGGTTTACACTTGCATTCATTTCCTTGGGGCTATTTTGTGAATTAAACTTGGCACAGCCCTGCCTGTTTGCTTTTGATCTGACGTGCTGGACAAGGAGTTCAGTTCATTTACTGCCTCTCCAGCAACCGTGTCCAAGGGTATTATCCAGTAGGAGGTCTAAGGAAGCTGCCACTATCAGTGGCCAACAGGCACACTTGAAAATTCATGAACAATTTGTAAAAAGGCAAGAGTTCTTTCCCCCGACTGCCACAACACTAAGTTGCTGGCTGAGCCCACACAAAGAGGGCAAAATCAACCCAGGCCAAAAATTTGGTAGTGGCTGCAAGGCACCATAAAGATCTAGAAGCTTCTGATTTGCCTCCAAATAATACCCAAGGTTACAAAGAACTGGAATTACTAAAACTTAGCTGGTCTCGCTGATATGCAAATCAATTTGTTTGCATGCTCCTAGTTATGAACATTCACCTTATGAGCTCTCATATGCATGGATACATTTGCAAAGCAACAACATCCAGCTTCCTGAAATCTTCTAGAGTTTTCCCCCAAATCAAGAAGTGACACTCTGCCCCTGCCTCACTGCTCGCTCGCTCTCTCTCATTCTCTATCAAAAATAAAAATAAACATTAAAAAAAATTTTTTTTAAAGAAATGATACAGTTCTGGGTAAATACTGTCTAGGAGTAATTTAAGAAATTATGTATTAGGGACACCTGGGTGGCTCAGTCAGTTGAGCATCTGACTTCAGCTCAGGTCATGATCTCACAGTCAATGGGTTTGAGCCCCATGACTGGCTCTGTGCTGACAGCTCAGAGCCTGGAGCCTGCTTCAGATTCATTCTCTCTCTTTCTCTCTCTCTCTCTCTCTCTCTCTCTCTCTCTCTCTCTCTCTCTCTCTCTGCCTCTCCCCTGCTTGTGCTTTTTCTCTCTCAAAAATAAGTAAACATTTTTTAAAAAGAAATTATGTATCTATCTCGATCAACCAAATTGTCTTTCTCTTCTTTGGTAAATTTCTTCTGGGGGACTGCCCAGGCCACTCCTCCCACTTTTCTTGGGACTTTCCAGGTTTCAGACTCAGTTAATTCTATCTAAGCAACTCTATTTCTCATATCAACACACACACATGCACACACACACTAACCCTCATCCCTCCTTCTGCTCTCTCTTTCAACTCTGGCTTGGTTACCTTTGGGAAACATTTTTTCCCCCTCTTAAAAAGTACTTTAATGGGCAGAACAACCTGGAAGTTTTTTGTGTGTCTCGCGTCCATGAAATACAGCCAGACCAACACTAAACCATTCTGCACACCTAGAAAACTGATTGGAGGATTAACACAACAATCTCCACAACCTGAACTACAGAATTCAGCAGGTACGCAGCATGGAGAGGTGAACTTGGGGAGCGAGAAGCCGCGCGAAGGGAGGGTTTTTTTTGGCAACGGAGAGAGGATGGAGACGGGGGTGGGGAGAATACAGGAAAAGCACCCCTCCCTAAAAGCAGCTAGAGAGAAAGTGGAAAATTGGAAACAGCTGCAGGGACTAATCTAAAAAGGGAGAAAGGGGAAAGGAGAAAGGAGAGGGTTTAAATTCCATTAAAACTGTAAACAAGGGGAGCGCAGAGCCTGCAACTCTGCAGGTCCATACCTGGCGGTGCTCTGGTGGGAAAGGCGAATCCCCAGGAATGGAGTGGGGTCCAGGAGGTTCTCGCGGGCCACACGGGGAAAAGCGGTTCCATTGCTGGAAGGACATTTGGTAGAAATGGTTGAAGCCACCTGGTCCCAGCAGAACCCAGAAAATGGCCACATTCGCTGGTGGTGTAACAAGGTCGTTAAGGGTGAAGCCTGGTACCAGATGTGTGTTGTGATTTTCCATAATCCCTGAAAAGCTGCTGCTACACTATCTCACGAACTTTTTCTGGGGCAGGCTGGCACCTGGCCAAAGTCTTGGGGCACCGGCAGCAGCAGGGTCCAGCAAGCGTTCCTGGGTGCAGCCGGCATTCGGCCATTGCTCATTCGGCCATTGCTCTGTGAGACCCTCCTGCAGAGGGGCGGAGCGGGTCAAAGCCGAGTTCCTTTAGAAGTAAGGGGCCGGGGAAAACAGCCACATCTGAGACAAAACTCGGGAGAGAGGTACTGCCTGGGGCTTGGTCACGGACAGTGAAGAAGCGGGGAGTGGATGAAAGCTGAAGACAGAGGACGGGTGTGCGATTGCTGATCAGAGAGAACAGAATTCCCATACTAGAGACCAGATAACTGGGTGACGCCATTTTCACCTCTGCGGTGCATGCGCATATGCACCTACCAGCACCACAGCACTCCACCCCAGTAGGCTAGCAGCGCCATCTAGTGGAGAAGGGAGTGATTACACTAAACCTTCCCCAACTGGGCCAATCTCGCTCTTCAAGAACACAAGTCCCACCGCCTAGTTTACGGACTATAAAGCTCTACATAGACTGACTTCTAGGAAAAACGAGTAATTTCAGTCCTATAGCAATCTGTTAGCAGGTCCATCTATTCAATTTTCTTTTTTTTCTCTTTTTCATTCTTTTCTTTTTCTTGAATACAGAAAGAGAAAAAATTCATTTTTATTTTCGATTTTTATTAAAAATATTTTTCTTTACTTTTTTTACTATATTTTTTACTTTTGTGTAAATTTTTTCAAATTCTATTTTACTTCCATCATTTTATTTTAGTCTACTTAAGTGTATTCACTTTTTCAGATTTTCAACCGATTTCCTTTTGTTTTTTTTCTTTTTTCTCTTTTTCATTTCTTTTTCTTGAATGCTGAAAAAGAAAAATTTCATTTTTACCTTCAATTTCTATTAAAAACATTTTCTTTAATTTTTTACTATATTTGTTGCTTTTATATAAATTTTCTCAAATTCTATTTTACGTCCATCATTTTATTTTAGTCTACTACAGTGTATTCACTTTTTCAAATTTTCAAATGATTTCCTTCTTTTTTTCCCCTCTTTTTTCTCTTTTCATTTCTTTTCTTTTTCTTGAATACAGAAAGAGAAAAATTCATTTTCATTTATAATTTTTATTAAAAATATTTTTCTTTACTTTTTTTTCTACTATATTTTTTACTTTTGTGGAAATTTTTTCAAATTCTAGTTTACTCCCATCATCTCATTTTAGTCTACTTCAGTGTATTCATATTTTCAAATTGTCAAACGATTTATTTTTTTCTTCTTTCCCCTTTTTTCTCTAGTCTCTCAAGCCAATTACAACACCCCAGCCAAAACACACCTAGGATCTATAATCATTTATTCAATTGTTTTTGTGTGTGTTTTTAATTTTTTAGTTTTAATATTTTTAATTTTAATTTTTTCTACCTCAATTCTTTTTCTCTCTGCAAAATAACAAAACGAGGGAATTCACCCTAAAAGAAAGAGCAGGAAGACACAGATACAAGCAAGATGTCTGAACCAGAATTTAGAATCCGGTAATAAGAATACTAGCTGGAGTCAAAAAGATTAGAATCCCTATCTGTGGAGATAAAAGAAGTAAAAACTAGTCAGGATGAAATAAAAAAATGCTATAAGTGAGCTGCAATCACAAATGGATGCCGTGGTGGCAAGGATGGATGAGGCAGAACAGAGAATCAGCAATACAGAGGACAAACTTATGGAGAATAATGAAGCAGAAAAAA
>NW_024412690.1:0-3570 GCF_014898765.1 Herpailurus yagouaroundi | reverse complement strand
ATACATACATACATACATACACACACACCAAAAGCAACAAAGATTAGAAAGGACCAGAGAACACCACCAGAAACTCCAACTCCACAAGCAACATAATGGCAATGAATTCGTATCTTTCAGTACTCACTCTAAACATCAATGGACTCAATGCTCCAATCAAAAGACATAGGGTAACAGAATGGAGAAGAAAACAAGATCCATCTATGTGCTGTTTACAAGAAACCCACTTTAGACCTAAAGACACCTTCAGATTGAAAATAAGGGGATGGAGAACCATCTATCATGCTAATGGTCAACAAAAGAAAGCCACAGTAGCCATACTTATATCAGACAATCTAGACTTTAAAATAAAGACTGTATCAAGAGATGCAGAAGGGCATTATATCATAATCAAGGGGTCTATCCACCAAGAAGACCTAACAATTGTAAACATTTATGTGCCAAATGTGAGAGCACCCAAATATATAAATCAACTAATCACAAACATAAAGAAACTCATTGATAGTAATACCATAATCGTAGGAGACTTCAACACCCCACTCACAGCAACGGACAGATCATCTAATCAAAAAATCAACAAGGAGACAATGGCTTTGAATGACACACTGGACCAGATGGACTTAACAGGTATATTCAGAACATTTCAACCTAACGCAGCAAAATATACATTCTTCTCCAGTGCACATGGAACGTTCTCCAGAATAGACCATATACAAGGACACAAATCAGCCCTCAGCAAGTACAAAAAGATCGAGATCATACGTGCATATTTTCAGACCACAACACTATGAAACTTGAAATCAACCACAAGAAAAAATTTGGAAAGGTAACAAATACTTGGAGACTGAAGAACATCCTACTAAAGAATGAATGGGCTAACCAAGAAGTTAAAGAGGAAATTAAAAAGTATATAGAAGTCAATGAAAATGATAACACCACAACCCAAAACTTCTGGGATACAGCAAAGGCACTCATAAGAGCAAAATATATAGCAATCCAGGCCTTCCTAAAGAAGGAAGAAAGATCTTAGATAAAAAACCTAAACTTATGCCTTACGGAGCTGGAAAAAGAACACCAAATAAAACCCAAAACCAGCAGAACACAGGAAATAATAAAGATTAGAACAGAAATTAATGTTATTGAAACCAAAAAAAACAGTAGAGCAGATCAATAAAACCAGAAGCTGGTTCTTTGAAAGAATTAACAAAATTGATACACCACTAGCCAGTCTGATCAAAAAGAAAAAGGAAAGAACCCAAATAAGTAAAATCAACAATGAAAGAGGGGAGATCACAACCAACACAGCAGAAATAAAAACAATAATAAGTGAATATTATGAGCAATTATATGCCAATAAAATGAGCAATATGGAAGAAATGGACAAATTCCTAGTAACATATACACTAGCAAAACTGAAACAGGAAGAAATAGAAAATTTGAACAGACCCATAGCCAGTAAAGAAATCGAATTAGTAATCAAAATTTCCCAAAAAGCAAGAGTCCAGGGCCAGATGGCTTTCCGGGGGAATTCTACCGAACATTTAAGGAAGCATTGACACCTATTCTCTTGAAGCTATTCCAAAAAATAGAAATGGAAGGAAAACTTCCAAACTCTTTCTATGAAGCTAGCATTACCTTGATTCCAAAACCAGACAGAGACCCCACTAAACAGGAGAACTACAGACCAATTTCCCTGAAGAACATGGATGCGAAAATCCTCAACAAGATATTAGCCAACCAACTCCAACAATACATTAAAAAAATTATTCACCACGACCAAGTGGGATTTATACCTGGGATGCAGGGCTGGTTTAATATCCACAAAACAATTAACATGATTCATCACATCAGTAAAAGAAAGGACAAGAACCATATGATCCTCTCAATAGATGCAGAGAAAGCATTTGACAAAATACAGCATCCTCTCTTGATAAAAACCCTCAAGAAAGTAGGGATAGAGGGAGCATACCTCAAGATGATAAAAGCCATATATGAACGACCCAACACTAATATCATCCTCAATGGGGAAAAACTGACAGCTTTCCCCTAAGGTCAGGAACAAGACAGGGATGTCCACTGTCACCACTGTTATTCAACATAGTGTTGGAAGTCTCAGCCTCTGCAACCAGACAACACAAAGAAATAAAACGCATCCGAATCGGCCAGGAGGAGGCCAAACGTTCACTCTTCACACATGACATGATACTCTATATGGAAAACCCTAAAGATTCCACCAAAAAACTGCTAGAACTGATTCATGAATTCAGTTAAGTCACAGGATATAAAATCAATGCACAGAAATCAGTTGCATTCCTATACACCAACAATGAAGCGACAGAAAAAGAAATCAAGGAATCCATCCCATTTACAGTTGCACCAAAAACCATAAAATACCTAGAAATAAATCTAACCAAAGAGGTGAAAAATCTATATGCTGAAAACTATAGAAAGCTTATGAAAGAAATTGAAGATGACACCAAAAAATGGAAAAAGATTCCATGCTCCTGGATAGCAAGAACAAATATTGTTAAAATGTCGATACTACCCAAAGCAATCTACATATTCAATGCAATCCCTATCAAAATAACACCAGCATTCTTCACAGAGATAGAACAAACAATCCTAAAATTTGTATGGAACCAGAAAAGATCCCGAATAGCCAAAGCAATCTTGAAAAAGAAAACCAAAGGAGGAGGCCTCCAATCCCAGACTTCAAGCTATAGTACAAAGCTGTAATCATCAAGACAGTATGGTACTGGCACAAGAACAAACACTCACATCAATGCAACAGAGAACCCGGAAATGGACCCACAAACGTATGGCCAACTCATCTTTGACAAAGCAGGAAAGAATACCCAATGGAATAAAGACAGTCTCTTCAGCAAGTGGTGCTGGGAAAACTGGACAGCGACATGCAGAAGAATGAACCTGGACTGCTTTCTCACACCGGACACAAAAATAAAATCAAAATGGATGAAAGACCTCAATGTAAGACAGGAAGCCATCAAAATCCTCAAGGAGAAAGCAGGCAAAAACCTCTTTGATCTTGGCTGCAGCAACTTTACTCAACACGTCTCCGGAGGCAAGGGAAACAAAAGCAAAGATGAACTACTGGGACCTCATCAAAATAAAAAACTTCTGCACACCGAAGGAAAGAATCAGCAAAACTAAAAGCAACTGATAGAATGGGAGAAGATATTTACAAATGACATATCAGATAAAGGGTTAGTATCCAAAATCTATAAAGAACTGATCAAACTCAACACCCAAAAAACAAATAATCCAGTGAAGAAATGGGCAAAAGACATGAATAGGCACTTCTCCAAAGAAGACATCCAGATGGCCAACCAACACATGAAAAAATGCTCAACATCACTCATCATCAGGGAAATACAAATCAAAACCACTGTGAGATACCACCTTACACCTGTCAGAATGGCTAACATTAACAACTCAGGCAGCAACAGATGTTGGCGAGGATGTGGAGAAAGAGGATCTCTTTTGCATTGTTGGTGGGAATGCAAGCTGGTGCAGCCACTCTGGAAAACAGCATGGAGGTTCCTCAAAAAA
>NW_024412689.1:0-6877 GCF_014898765.1 Herpailurus yagouaroundi | reverse complement strand
GGCTCCCGCCTCGGCTCACTGCCCCCCCCTCCCCCCCGTCCAGGGCTCACGGTCCGGCCGGAGATGCCCCCTCTGGGCCACGCTGTCTGAGGTCGAATCAAGAGCTGTTCTAGGTGCCGGCTGCGGTCTGGACGCCGCGCACGCCTGGCACTCGGGCACATGCTTTCGGGTGACACTGGCCACGGTGAGCCACAGACGGAGCCTGGGGAGGGAGCCTGGGGATGCCCTGTCCTGCCGTCCACGCCCCCTCGGCGCTGCCCTGCAGGGTCCCGCCTCCCCCTCGCCCGGGGCGGGCACCGGGAAGGAACGCTCTCTGGGCCTCAGCAGCCCCGAGCCAGGCCCCCAGGGCCGCACCTGCACCCTTGGCGGTCAGGACGCGCGGAGGAGGGTCAGCGGAGGTGGGCACCGTCCCCACGCCACAAACAGCAGGAGGACAGGCAGGAAGGAATCCAATCCACAGAGGGTAATGGAGGGAAAGGCCGCACCCTCCCACACAAAGTGACAATGGAAAAAGCGAGAGTTAAGTAATTTGTACATCCTTGCGGCCCTGCAGGGAGCCAGGGTCCCTCCTGTGAGCCCCCCTGTGGAAACAGGCAGCCCTCGGGCTCAGGAGGCTACCTAGAGGCTTTCGTGACCCCTACTGTGTGTGTGGGGGGGTGAGGTCCAGCCAGGTGCTCGCCCTCTCCCCCCACCGTGCAGAACCACCTGCGAGGGGCCTTGACGCCCAGGTCGGCCCTCGCTCAGGGACCCCAAGCTCTCTGCAGGAGCGGACTCCGGGGACAGGAAAGCACCCCGCTGGCTACTCCCCGGGGCACAGGCTTGTGCCTCAGGTGGGCCGAGGTCGTGGACGGACAGGACTGAGGAGTGAACATTTTCTCCCGTAAAACACCCCTTCACACGCGTAGGGTGTCTTTTCAGAACGTAAACTAGGTGCTCGCGGTGTCAGTATTAGTAAAGCCGCGGGATCTGAGGAGGTCGTCACAGACGCACGCGCGGTCTGACCGCCCAGGGCGGATCCCTGCCTACACCTGGGGGCGCAACACGGCGGCTGCGGCCGAGAACCTCCCTGGAGCTGGATGGGGCGTTCCTGCCCCTTCCCCTCCGTGTGTGAGCTACAAACTTAACATGATGCCCTCCCCGGTGCTTCTTCCCCGAACGGTGTGCGTTGGCGATGGCACCGTGTGGCCTGGGGCGTCCTGCAGAAACTCAGGGTGTGCACAGCTTCCCGGCTGTGGACGCACCCCATATGCTTTCCTGTGGCCGGTGCTTATGAACAAGCGGTTCTGGTTATTTCCTCAACCGATTCCCTGGAGGCACCCAGACTTTACAACAGCATACCCCCACCCAGACCTCCTCATGGCCCCCAGCACCATGAGACCCCAGCACCACGGGGACCCAGCACCACGCGACCCCAGCACTGTAAGGCCCAGCACAAGAAGACCCCAGCACTTACAGACCCAGCACTGTGGGACCCCAGCACCGTCCAGGACCCCAGCACTGCTGGGACCCATCGCCACTCAGGACCCCAGCATCACAGGCCCCCAGCACCATGGGACCCAGCACCACGAGACCCCAGCACTATAGGGCCCAGCACTGAGAGACCCAGCCCTGTGGGGACCCAGCACTGTCCAGGACCCCAGCACTGCTGGGACCCATCACCACTCAGGACCCTAGCACCACGGGACCCCACCACCACGTAGGACCCAGCACCGTGGGGACCCAGCACCATGAGACCCCAGCACCGAGAGACCCAACACTGTGGGGACCCCAGAACCGTGGGACATGGCACTGTGGGGACCCAGCACCCAGGATGCTAGCACTGTGGGGACCCAGCACCCAGGACCCCAGCACTGCATGCCCCCAGCACCGTGGGACCCCAGCACCGTCCAGGACCCCAGCACTGCTGGGACCCATCACCACTCAGGACCCCAGCATCACAGGCCCCCGGCACCATGGGACCCAGAACCACCCAGGACCCCAGCACCGCGGGGACCCAGCTCAGTGGGACCCCAGCATCTTGGGACCCCAGCACCGCGGGACCCCATCTCCAGGACCGCAGCGAACCCGCTGACCCCTCCCGCAGGGCTCTGTGGTGACATTTCAGGCTGGCCAGTGCAAACACCTCACACAAGTAGGGAATCTGGTTTCTCCACATTCCAGACAGGCAGGTCCCCAGAGGGATTCCTGCTGCCCCCGTGACTTGAATTCCTGCTGCGCAGCGATTACAAAGCACCAGAGCCCGGGACTGGGGCCTCCGGGAACCCGGAGTTTCCAATGCACACGTCCAGGGAGCAGAGAATTCGGACCCCTGAGCCCCCCACAGGCGGCGGTGGGGGGCTGGGCTGCTCCCCAGGTGAGTCCTGCATTGCTGCCCGAACCTGGAACCATCACGTGCCTCTCCTCCCTCACTGACACTGTGCGGTGACGGCCATACGGCCAGCTGCCTGCCCCTCCCCCACCGGGACGCCCCGGGTCACCCTGGGTCTGCTCTCCCCAACCCCCACCGGGACACTCTGGGTCACCCCACCCCCCACCAGGACGCCCCAGGTGACCCTCAGACTGCACATCACCCAGACCTTCCTCTCCATGTACACCGTACCCCAGGACGACCCCCCCCACCCCAGTGCTCACAATGCCCTCGGACCCCCAGGAGCAGAGGCCTCGGCAGGGAGTTTGAGCAAACCCCAATCAGACAGGAGAGACTGACCCCTCTCAGGATGTGGGGACCCGGCCCCTCCCTGTCCCTCCCTGAGCATTCGGGGCAGAAACCTGTCATTGTGGGTTCTTTCTCCTCCTTTCCAAACGTGTGCCCGTCTCTAAACAGGCCTCTAGACAACGGCACAGCCCAGAGGAGGTTCCCCAGGACTGGGGGCTCTGAAGTGGGATCCCGTGCGGCCTGCCTCCAACCGGCAAAACACCTCACAAAGACACAGGGACGTGCGTTGTTTGTGGCTGCTGGGCTGGGTTGGCCGGACGTCTGTTTTCAGTAGTGTTTGCCCTGCCGGGGAGGGCACCCACCCTGCAGATGGCACTGATCGGCCGGCCCCAGGGCCCCGCGCCCCTCACCTGGGTGGTGGACCACTTGAGCACGATGGGGCGTGTGATGCAGGGAAGGACCTTGCCCAGCAGCTGCAGCAGCCAGGACTGGCTCTGTGCAATGGGCGACTTCTTGTCCAAGCAGTACGTCATGGTGTCGTGACTCCCTGCAAGCAAACCCGAGGGGACTTTGCACCCGGGAGCCCCCTCCGCCGGGCGCCCCGTGCCCGGCGGTGGGTACTGCCCCAAACTCATGCCCACCGTGCCCATGGGACAGGGTCGTCCAGGACCAGGGTGGCCCTAAACCTGGGTGTCCTTTTAAGGGACACAAGAGGAGAGACACAGACACAGAGGAGATGCCACATGACACCACACGGTTCCTCGCGGGGAACACCGCCCCTGGTTTCGGGGACCTTCCCGCGCCAAGTGATCCTCATCCAGCACAGCCACCAATGTGCCCCCCTGACCTGGAGAAACACCCCCATGTCCGTCCGCACTGACGTCCGTGAAGGTTTTCCAGAAACTCTTGAAGAAGAAAGCGGCACGTTTACTGGGTGCGAACGTTCGCATGTTGTACAGGGACGTCCGTGTAAATAAGCACAAATACGTATAAAAAAGCGAAGCTGCCGGAATCGCTGAGACCCGGTGCTGCCGATTCCACAGATCAACGCATCAGAGCGCTGACTTCAAAGACGGACGCGGTTTTGCGCGTCTAAGGTGTTATAACGGAGGCGATCTGCTCGCTGGACCAAATCAGCGAGCACCGAGATCGGGAGAGGTTCCTGGGCCCTGCGTCCCATCCCGCGGAACCCACGACGTTTACAGGCTTAGCTGGAGAAACGAAGCCGTCCTGCTCTGTCGGAATGTGCCAGGAAATCTTTCTGAGGACAACCCCGAACGCAAACGTATGAAAGGAGAAGACGGAGGCTGGAGGCAGCAGAGAAAAGAGAAGGAGCCGGGCCTGTGGGCACTGAAAGGTCACACCCGTGCACGTTTCTGGCCCCAGAGCTGTCAGTTCACACAGCTGTGTGGAACCACACAGATGGTGGCCCTTTGTTACAGCGGCCCCAGGACACTTTCACAGCCACCTGCACACGGCGCCTTGGGGACTAGGGGCCCTTTCCCCTGTGGTGCTGGGGCGTCCCCTACCGCCCACAGCTGCCCCCGCTCCCCGGATCTGGCCCCTAAGGGAGCTACTCTCCCACACGCTCCCCAGAGGCCACCTGCTTCTGCGGGGCACGGAGGGGAGGGGACAGGCCAAAGAAGGGCATGCCCTGGGGCCTTGGTGGCCGTTCGTCCCATAAGAGTTCCCTGCAGACCCCCTGGAACCACCCGGAACCCGCCTCCCACAAGGAGAATGGCCCCAGGGCAAACTGGAAACCCTGTGATGTGATCACCAGGGAGTGAGAGCACAGTGACACCTCTCTCCTGGAGCACGTGGGTGTGGCCAGGGGTTCCTGACACCAATGACGGGGGCGTGGCCATAGGGCATGACATGAAGGCAGAGGGCAGTGGGAGGGATCCCCTCCCACCACCTGGTCAAGAGTCCAAGACTCAGGATGCGCCTGGAGAAGCTTGCGATGGGGAAGTGGACGGTCCCCACGCCCAGGGACAGTCCTCACTTACATACACTCCTATACGAATGTCAGCGGAGGGCACACAGCCAGTAAGACGATACTGCGGCTCCATATTTGCTGATACAGAAAATGCAGACAATGTTATGCTAAGTGAAAACGTAGATCAAAAATTGTACAGTTGGGCCTTCTTTTCGTTTATAGTATATATCTTTATATATAAAAATGGATTATCCCTATAGCTAAATGGATTCACATACATATTATAATATAGAACTATAAACTGCAGACAAATCTATATACGTCACAGAGAATGTAATTTTTTTTAACTTACACGTTTGCATTTGTCTGCAATTATTATGTATTGGCTGTATGAGTTTTTTGTGGCTCCCTTACAAAGTGGGAGGCTTCAAAGAACAAAAATTAATTGTATCCCAGCTCTGGTGGCCAGAAGTCTGATATCCAGGCAGGGCGGGACCACTGAGATCCAAGGGGGCGGGACCAAAGTCCCTCCAGAGGCTCCAGCAGACGGTCCTTCCTGCCTCTTCCAGCTTCTGGGGCTCCAGGGGTCCCTGGGCTCGTGGGCCTGTCCTCCTCATCTCTGCCTCTGTCTTCACGTGGCTTCTCCTCTGTGTCTGTGTCTCCCCTTCTGTCTCCTACAAGGACACTTGCCATTGGATTCAGGGCCACCCTGACCCAGGATGGGCTCATCTCAGATCCTTCACTTACTGACATCGGCAAACACCCTATTTCCACATAAGGCCCCGTTCTGAGGCTATGCGGGACGTGAATTTGTAGGCACTGCTCAGTGCCTAGAATCGGGTTTGTGTGGTCACCCCTCGGGCCCAGCGGGGACACCGCCTGACCCCCAGGGACTCTCTCTTGTCTGTGAAGTCATTCAGGTGTTGGGACTCGGGCCACTGCGGGAGTCCAGCTGACAAACAACAGACAGCCATCTGGGAAATAACCAGACTGGGTCCTGCCCCATCAAGAGAAACTGCACTCGAATCAAGGATTTAAACGTTTTTGAGAAGTCTTCGTAAAATCCCAAAGGAAAGCGCTAGGACAGGGTGAAAACGTGGCTCAATCTGAAAAACCACAAAAATGTACCCAGGTGAGAAACCTGCTTATTTTTGAGGGAGGATCTCCAGATACCGCACATGCACGGACGTGGAGACACGGAGTGGGTCCACTCCAGCCCTTCGTTTTTGCAAAAACAAAAGACTGGTAATGCCCACATGCTCATCAGTGGGGAGCGGCGGCCACTGGTTCTGGGGCCACTGGAGCCGCAAGGGCCCAGACGGAGCCCAGCAGGACTCAGGGCCACCAGGTCGTGCCCCGTGCAGGCCTGGCAGGCGTCCCGGAGAGAGGGGTTCTGTTCCCGGGGGGGGGGGGTTCTGTCCCTGCTGCCCCTCTGCCCCTCTCTCCCTCCCCTGCACTCCCAGCCCTCCTCGACTGGGCCTCACCTGCCAGCCAGCTGCTCTGGCCGCACCAGACCTATGGTCCCACAGGTCCTGTGATAGGGATGGCTCAGAGCCAGCTGGCGGCTCGAGGTGCCCCGCAGGAACGCAGGGCTCGGTCCTTACAGCTGAAGGGCTAGTGGGTTCCCTACACAGAGGGACAGACTGGAGGGGGAGCAGTACCCCAAATCCCTATGCCATCACATCTCCCCTCAGCCACACTCCCTGGGACTGTGCACGTGCCTGCTGGGCCACATCAGAATGAAGGAGACGGAGAAGGGAAGACGGTCATTTGGTGCATGTGTGTGCATGTGGTGTGTGTGTGCCTGTGTGTCTGTGTGTACATGTGTGTGCACGCGTATGTGTGCCTGTATCAGGTGTACATGTGTCTGTATCGCATCCATGTGTGTGTGTGCCTGTATTGTGTGCACGTGTGTGTATATGTGTGACTGCATTGTGTGCGTGTGTGCACATATGCGTGTCTGTATTGTGTGCGTGTGTGCCTATATTGTGTGCACGTGTGTGCCTGTATTGTGTGCATGCATGTGTGTCCATATTGTGTGCATATGTGTGTGCCTGTACTGTGTGCATACATGTGTACACATGTGTGTCTTATGTCCATGTGTGTGCACGCACGTGTGTCTGTATCGTGTTCATGCATGTGTGTGCCTGTACTGTCTGCGTGTGTGTGCACGCATGTGTGTCCGTATGGTGTGCATGAGTGTGTGTCTGTGTACATGTGTGTGCATGTGTGCACACACGTGCCTGTTTCTGTGCATGTGTATGTGTGCCTATCTTGTGTACATA
>NW_024412688.1:0-2876 GCF_014898765.1 Herpailurus yagouaroundi | reverse complement strand
GGTCAGGATCCGACTTTGTGTGCCAAGGCCACACACGTGATTGGGCCCCTGGTCCACGAGGCCTCCAGAAACCTCTCGGGCAGCTGCAGCCGGACCTGGGAAACACCATGTTGAGCTTCCAGGTTCCATGCAGAGTCAGCCTGCACCGCTTCTGGACCCCAGGCCCGTGGTGTTGTCAAACATTGTAATTGGGTCCTCTTGGGGAGAGGACTTTAGCTAGGGTTAGGGATCGGTCCAGGGACGTCACCTTGACCAAAGCGATATGGTCACTTGGTCTCCCTCGAGGGCTGAATTGAGGGTCCATGCGACAAGGCGTCTCAAGTACAGGGTAGGTTTCGAGGTAGGGTTAGGTTTGTGTGGATGGTCCAGGTTAGGGATAAGGTTAGGGTTAGGGTTAGGTCCCAGGAGGCTCCGGGCGCCGAACACACAGCAGGGCAATGATCTCTCCGCAGAGATGAGTTGAGGGCACAAGGAAGGTGATGGTCAGGATCAGTCTTTTTCTTCCAAGGCCACACACGTCAATGGGCCCCTGATCGAGGCCTCCGGGAACCTCTTAGGCAGCTGCAGCCCAGTCTGGAAAATGACATGGTGAGCTCCACGTTCCAAGCCTGGTGTGCCTGCACCGCTTTTGGAGCCCAGGCACGTGGTCTTGTCAGATGGTGTAATTGGGTTCCCATTGGCAGAGTGCCTTAGCTAGGGTGACGTTTCAGTCCAGGGACGTCGCCAGGGCCGAAGCGACTCTGGTCTTGTGACCCTCGAGGGCGGAAGTGAGGGCCCATGGGACAAGGCTGCACAAGTACAGTGTTAGTTTCTGAGGCAGCCTTAGGTTTTGGTGGAGGTTCTCGGTTAGGGGTATGGTTAGGGTTAGGGTTAGGACAGAATAGGCCCCAGACTCCAAACCCACAGCAGGGCATGGTCTCCCTGCAGGGCTGAGATGAGGGCAAAAGCGATGATGACGTTCAGGATCAGTGTTCACTGCCAAGGCCACACACGTCGATGGGCCCCTCATCGAGGAGGGCTCCGGAATCCTCTCAAGCAGCTTCAGCCCACGAGGGGAAACGACCTGCTGAGCGTCCAGTTTCCATTCCGAGTGAGCCTGCACCACTTCTGCACCCCAGGGGCGTGGTGTTGTCAGACGTTGGAATTGGGTTCCCTTTGGGAGAGAGCCTTACCTAGGGTTAAGATTCAGTCCAGGGACGTCGCCAGGGCCGAAGGGACTCTGGTCTCGTGATCTCGCTCGAGGGCTGAAGTGAGTGCCCAAGCGACAAGGTGGCTCATGTGCAGTGTTAGGCTTCGAGGCAGGCTAGGTTTCATGGAGAATACCGGTTAAGGGTACGGTTCGGGATAGGTCCCAGCGGGCTCCACGCGCCGAACACACAGCACGGCAACGGTTTCCCCGACTGGCTGAGTTGAGGGCACGAGGGATGGTGACCGTCAAGATCAGTCTTTGGCTGCCGAGGCCACACACGTCGATCGGCCCATGGTCGAGGAGGCCTCTGGAATCCTCTCGGGCAGATGCAGCCCGGCCTGTGAAACGACATGGTGAGCTTCCAGGTTCCATGCCGTGTGAGCCTGTACCGCTTTTGGACCCTAGGCACGTGCTGTTGTCAGACGTTGGAATTGGGTCCCCATGTGGAAAGAGCCTTAGCTCGGGTTAGTGTTCAGTCCAGGGACGTCGACAGGGCCCACGCGACTCTGGTCTCATGATCTCCCTCGAGGGCTGAAGTGAGGGCCCATGTGACAAAGTGGCTGAAGTGCAGGGTTAGGGTTCGAGGCAGACTTAGGTTTCGGTGGATGGTCCCATTAGGGGTACGGTTGGGCATAGGGTTTCGTCCCAGGAGGCTCCATGCGCCGAACCCACAGTAGGGCAGTGGTCTCCCTGAAGGCCTGAGTTGAGTACGCAACTGATGGTGACGTTCAGGATCAGTCTTTGGCTGCCAAGGCCACACACGTCGATGGGCTTCTGGTTGAGGGGGCCTATGAATCCTCTCTGGCAGCTGCAACCCGTCCTGGGAAACGACATGTTGAGCTTCCAGTTTCCATGCTGTTTGGGCCTGCTCCGCTTCTGTACCCCAGGTACGTGGTGTTGTCAGATGGAAGAATTGGGTCCCCATGGAGAGATAGCCTTAGATAAGGTTAGGATACCGTTCAGGGACGTTGCCAGGGCTGATGCGACTCTGGTCTCGTGATCTCCCTCCAGGGCTGAATTGAGGGACGATGGGACAAGGCGGTTCAAATGCAGGGTTAGGATCGAGGCAGGCTTAGGTTTTGGTGGAGTGTCCTGGTTCAGGCTAGGATTAGCGTTAGTGTTAGGTCCCAGGAGTCTCCAGGCACTGAACCCACAGGAGGGCAGTAATTGAGGGCACAAGGGATGGTGCCACCCAGGATCAGTCTTTGGCTGCCAAGGCCACGTACGTCAATGGGCCGCTGGTCGAGGAGGCTTCTGGAATCCTCTGGGGCAGCTGCAGCCCGGCCTGGGAAATGACATGCTGAGCTCCATGTTCCATGCCATGTGAGCCTGCACCGCTTCCGGACCCCAGACACGTGGTTTGTTCAGAGGTTGGAATTGGATCCCCATGGGGAAAGAGCCTTAGCTAGGATCAGGGTTCGGTCCACGGACGTCTCCAGCGCCGAAGCGACTCAGGTCTAGTGATCTCCCTCCAGGGCTGACGTGAAAGCCCATGCTAGAAGGCGGCTCAAGTACAGGGTTAGGGTTCAAGGAAGCCTTACGTTTTGGTGGAGGCTCCCAGTTAAGGGTCGTGTTAGGTTTAGGGTTAGGTCCCAAGAGGCTCCAGGCGCCGAACCCACAGCAGGGCTGTGGTCTCCCCAAAGGGCTAAGTTGAGGGCATAAATGAGTTTGCTGGTCAGGTTCAGTC
>NW_024412687.1:0-5000 GCF_014898765.1 Herpailurus yagouaroundi | reverse complement strand
CATTTCACAGATGAGCTCACTGAGGCCAGGGCCAGAGAGGCTCAGCAGAGCTGGAAGTCAGAGCCTTTCACGAGAGGCAGTGCCCTGGGGTCTGGCGGGTGCCTCCTGTGCCCAGGGCTGCAGGGTGCCGGTCAGTGTCCAGTCAGGGCCTGGGGCAACCTCTGTGAGTCAGTGGCCCTGGGCAGCGGCCCCCACCCTGCCTGAGTGTGACCGGGTCTCCATGTGTAGCCTGAAGAGGAGACAGGAGGACACTGTGGTACAAGCTCGGGCCCTTCTTTGTCCGCCCCAGCCCTCAACCAGGTCTCTTAGGAGGATCCAGTCCGAGGTGGAGGCCCCTGTGGGCCCGGAGGCCCCTTATGGCCCCTCATTGTGGCTTCCACGGGAAACGTATACCCAAGGAGGGCAGAGGGGCGATTGGAATGAAGGTGCCGTGATGTCTCCAGATGTGTGGGCCCCGGCCGCCTTGTGGGACAGATGGCAGGGCTGGGGAAAGACCAGTAGGTCCCCTCAGGTCCATCCCAAAGGAGGAGGGGCGGGCGACCCCATTTTTCTCCTTTGAGCGAGTGGGGCCCGGCCTGAAGTCAGCTGGGGACAGGCATCCTGCTGGCCTGTCACCCTAAGAAGGCTGATCAGGTGACACACGACCAGATGCCACCCAGGCCATTTCTCCTTGTCCCTGGGGCTCTCAGCTGTACTCAGAGGGACAGCAGAGGGTGAGGCACAGAGGTGCCATGCTTCCGGCCTCCGCTTACCGGGGCCTGGGGGTCCCCTCCCCCTCCCCCCTCCCCCGACTTGAGCCAAGCCGTGGAAGGTCAGACAGTGTGTGGGGCATGGCTGCCACCTGGGTCTCGGGGACCCGGGGACACTGGCCCCCCCAAGGCCACAGCCATCCCTGTGGCATCTTGTCCCTACAGAAGCCTCCCCTCAGGACACCTGCTGTTTGCTGGGCGGCTCTCATTCTCCCCCAGGAACCCCCCCGGCCCCTCGCCACAGACCTGCCCTCTCAGGCTGCCTGCTCCTGGGCCTGCGTGCTGTGCACACTGCCAGCAGGGTGGCCCAGGGTCACCCACAGGTTCCAGGGCCCTGCCTTTCCTGCCCTAGAGGGGCGGGGGCGGGGGGCAGATGCCGGGTTTGGCTGCTTTCCTTCTCTGTCCCCGGAAGGGAGTAGGAGCCGGAAACAAATGCCCCCCCCCCCCCATCTGCCAGTTTCTGCCCAGGCTCCGGGGCAGTTTGCCTGAGAACCTGGCCCTCTGTCTCTCGGTAGATGGTTTCAATGGCGCCTGCACTCGGCATTGCTCTGAGCGTCTGGTTTTGTCTGTGGCGGCTGCTGCGTGAAGGGGCCAGAGCAGCCCCGCGTCTGTGTGACAGGGGTAGTCTGTCCCTCTCGGTGTCCGGCCCTGCCCCCCACCCCCCACTGGCTTCAGAAGGGGGCCCCGGGGGGTGGGGGAGGGGCTCAGGAACCCTGTGACACGCAGGCCAGCCGCTCTGCAGGCGAGGCGGGTGGCTGAGTGCAGGGCCTGCTCTCTGGCCCCGCGGGAAGGGGGCGGGGGGTGCGGCGCCACTGCCTGGCCGAGGCCCCTGCTAGGGCCGGCCTTGACGGAGCCCCGCTGGGAGCCAGGTGCTATGTGGAGTTCAAGTGCAGTGCCCTCTGGCCGGTGGGTCCTGCACGGGGACCTCCAAATCGCTGCCACCAACCTGGGTGTTTTGGACACGGACTGGTTCCCAGCTGGGCCGAGTTGTGGCTCAGAAACCCTGGAGAAGGGCAGGTGCTTCCACTCGAGCCTCGGCCTTTGCAGGAAGCATTCTGAGCCCTGAGAACGTGCCTGGGTGGTGGGTCCCCAGTCCAGCGGGGGGACAGCTGGTCCCCGAAGCCTGTCTTCTCTGACGCCTGTTCCAGGCAGGGAAAGAGAGAGTGAGCCTATGGCTCAGCTTTTCTGCCTCAGGAATCTCCCTTCCTCGGTGGAAAGGCCGGACCTCCACGTGTCCTGGCTATTTGACGGGCGTGGGCGTGGGAGGTGCCGCTCGGGGTTGGGGTGCCCTCCGCCCGTGGTTCCCCCTGGCTTCCCAGAAGCCGGCTGGCTCTCTCTCTGGAGAGAATGTGATCGCAGTGGCTTCCCCGTTGGCATGGTGCCCAGTGTGGGAGGGCGGCCACAGGCCAAAGGAAGTGGCCTTCCCGAGGGCAGCCCCCCCCAGGGCCCTCAAGGGTGGGCAGGAGGCGAGAGGCCCAGGCGCCCCATCGCTGCCCCCAGGGGCGCAGTGGGGCCCAGCTTAGGCCAAGGGCTTCAGGGAGGGCACTTTCGCCTGGGTCTTCTGTAAGCTGCAGCTCACCTCGGGTCAGGGCAGTGACCCACGCTCCCAGCTGCAGGTGAGGACCGGCAGTGTGGCCCTCTGCCAGCTGGAACCTCCCAGCTCCTCCCTCAACTCTCAGAGGTCCCCTTCCCACTGCGGGCACGCCCTTCCCTGGACAGGGGCAGGTGGGAGACGGGGCTGCGAGGCCCGGGCTGACGCAACCAAGTGGCCTTAGCCAGGGCTTGATGGTCACGGCCCCCCCAGGCCAGCCTGTTCCATGGAAGGGGTGGCTGCCCCCTAAAACCAGGGCATTTCCTCTCTGGTCCTGGTCCAGGGAGCAGCCAGATGATCCCCCTTTCTACAGCCCTGTGATTCTGAGTCCCGTGAAAGCCCAGTGCTCTGCCCAGATGCCTGCACCATCATCATTTTCACCCCGTCCCCATGCACGTGATGATGGACATGGAAGGGGAACTCCTCTGTTACCCAAGAAAGGGCCCGGGCTTGAATGAGCAGAAAGGGAAGGAAGTGGCGTCGGATGTGGCCTTCGGGGATGCCCAGCACCTGCCCCAGACCCGTGATGCTGCCTCCGGGGCTGGGTCCATAGGAGCTGCTGGGTCAGCCGAGGGGTGGGGGGGGGGGGCACGATGATGAGCTGGGGAGACATGACGAGGGCCTGGGGCCCCAGACCGTGGGGGAGGCACCTTCCAGGTGGCACGAGCAGGTGGCTGGGGGTCTGGGAGCCTGGGGACTTGTCTCGCTCGTACCCAGCTTGTGGCTGGTGGAGTGGGAAGGGGGCGAGGCTGGGGGTGGTGTCCACCTGCCCCGATACTACTCCCGAGAGCCCTCGAGCCGTCGGCCCATTTAGTCCTGGCCTGGGGATCTGCGTGGACACCGGGCCTCAGCTGCGGACCGGGGGTTCATGAGGCAGCCCCTGACGCCCCCGCCTGGTGGCCGGGCACTGTCTCCACAGAGCTGCACACAGGAGATCGGCGAGGAGCTGGTCAACGGGGTCATCCATTCCATCTCCCTGCGGAAGGTGCAGGCACACCACGGCGCCAACAAGGGCCAACGCTGGCTCGGGGTGAGTGCGGGCACGGGGGCCCCCACCGCCGGAACCCTGCGGAGGCCCGGAGGCCAGACACCGCTCGGCGACTCTGTTGGGTTCCCTCCCAGGGCCTTCCTGCCTGAGGGCCCACAGCCCCCCCTCCTAGAGGATCATGGGCCTTCGTGCCCCCCCCCCCCGCCCCCACCACTGTCCGGTCCTGGGCTCGGCTGGGAGCATCCCTCTGCACGTATTTGATGAATATGAAAAAAGATGCTCTTTGGTAAAACATTTATATTTAAAAAAAATAGTTTTAATGTTTATTTATGAGAGAGAGAGAGAGAGCGCACACACACACTTGTGCGGGGGGGAGGGGCAGAGAGAGAAGGAGACAGAGAATCGGAAGCAGGCTCCAGGTTCTGAGCTGTCAGCACAGAGCCCGACGCGGGGCTCGAACCCACAAACCGTGAGATCATGACCCGAGTCAAAGCCGGATGCTCAACTGACAGAGCCACCCAGGCGCCCCCCCCCCCCAAAAAGACCCTTTTCGAAAAACACAACAAAGGCACTTTTCTGCTGTTTTTACTTCACGTTAGGCTGCAAGTGATTTTGTACGTTGCCCCAGTTTTTCTCGTTTTAATTCCTGCCCCCGGTTGTGTCGGGGGCCGTGAGCCCGCCCTTGCAGACCCTCAAGCCCTTCCGCAGCACCTCGCTTAGAAGGGCTAGTTTGACCCAAAAGGGGCGGAGGCTCAGGCTACTATATAACTTGCGGTCTCCTGGGGCACAGCCCTGTGACCCCTCCAGGTCAGAGGTAGGGCCGGACTCAGCAGCACAACATTCCAAAGGGGAGGCCCGGTCGTCACGGTGATTCACCCTTTCATGCTCTAGGACCTGGTCTTGATTCCTTCCCACAGCTTTCCCCGGGGCTGCACTGAACATGCTGTATCTCTTCTCACCCCAGAATAAGCCTCTGTGTTCTCGTGTCTAGAATGGGCAGGTTTTGCCAGGGCTCACGGGAGTGATGCTCCTAATACAAGGAGGGGCGGTCGTTTTAAGTTCCCCTAACAGAATGGCCAGAAAGTGTTGGGTTAGTATTTTTTAGCCCTCCCCATCTCCAATTCCACTTTTTTTTTCAATGCTTTATTTTATTTTTGAGAGAGAGAGAGAGAGAGGCAGAGTGCGAATGGCAGTGGGGGGCGTTGGGCAGAAAGAGGGAGACAGAATCGGAAGCAGGCTCCAGGCTCTGAGCTGTCAGCACGGAGCCCGACGCGGGGCTCAAACCTGCGGACTGCTAGATCATGACTTGAGCTGAAGTCGGATGCCTAACCGACTGAGCCACCTAGGTGCCCCTTCCGATTCCACTTCTTGAGCTGAGAACCTTTTTCTGCTGGGGGCACGCATGTCTGCGCCCTTGCCACATGTCACTGAGCACTTGGGAGTTCATCTGAGCCCCTGTGTCCCACCCCAGTGTGAAAATGAGTCAGCCCTGAACCTGTATGAGACCTGCAAGGTGCGGACGGTGAAGGCCGGCACGCTGGAGAAGCTGGTGGAGCACCTGGTGCCTGCCTTCCAGGGCAGCGACCTCTCCTACGTCACCATCTTCCTGTGCACGTACCGAGCCTTCACCACCACCCAGCAGGTGCTGGACCTGCTGTTCAAAAGGTGAGCA
>NW_024412686.1:0-8686 GCF_014898765.1 Herpailurus yagouaroundi | reverse complement strand
TACATCAAGGCCTGTAGAGGGTGGGGACTTGAGGGCCACAGGCCCAGCCCTGGGGACCTTGGCCGTGGGGCCAGTGCTGGGGTTCAGTCAGGGTCTGGCTGGCTTCAGCTGTCCTTATGCGTCCTCATGGCCAGCGCACCTGTGACAGGTGTGTGCTGTCTGTAATTTGGTTGGGGTGATGATATATGGAAATGTCCAATAGCTTGCTTTTAACGCAAGCTGTTCAGCAAGATTTTCCTATCTTACGGAAAGCCTTTTTGCTGATGCTATTAGAGTAATCGCCGATAGACCAAGTTTTGAATTCTGTGGCAAAATCCCAGAGAGAGGACGTGAACGTGCTCAGGTCTCTGCTCATCCCTCAGCTTTTACTTAAAAGGACCTGGCTGTCACTTCTTGTTCCTATTTACATCTGATTTCTCCCAAAGCGGGGGAGTTGCAGATGGAGAGAGGGAGCTGCGGTGTTCTTAGAACGCGCACCTGTTGGGGCAGCTGGGAGGCTCCGTCGGTTAAGCGTCCAATTCTTGGTTTCGGCTTAGGTCATGATCTCATGGTTCGCGAGTTCAGGCCCCACGTCAGGCTCTGTGATGACAGCGTGGAACCTGCTTGGGATTCTGTCTCGCTCCTGCTCACACACACATTCTCTTTCTCAGAATAAAACAACAGAAACAGAAAGCAAGCATGTGTCGTGCTCAAGAGGAAGCTCCAGGTTTGGCAGGCTTCTCACTGTAAGGTCTGAAACTTTCCTCAAAGAGTCGTTAAAAACCATGTGTGAAGCTGAAGAGCCTGGTTTGGTTGCTTGCCACTCAGTTTTAGCCTCTTGACAGGAATCCGGTTTTCGCTGGCATCTTAGTGGTTCAAATTCGACAGATTCTATTTTTTTCCCTTTCAGGCAGATTTCAAACTGATGTGTGATAACGCGATGACCTACAACAGACCAGACACCGTGTACTACAAGTAGACCAAGAAGATCCTTCACGCAGGCTTTAAGATGAGCAAAGAAACCCGCGGCAGCAGGGAGCCACAGAGACGTGAGTTCCCCTCTGTCTCGATGCCTACACAGAGCCCCACCCCCACTGACTGACATGCTTCCACCAGTCCATCACTGGCAGTGGCGCGGAGCTTCTGCTCTAGGGTACACATCCCAGGCCACCCTCCCCTCCAGGTGCTCTCTCTCTCTCTCTCTCTCTCTCTGCTCCTGCGCCAGCTGGAACGTCTCCTTTAGGGTTGGTGGAAAGTGCTGGATCTGTTGATCTAAGTCTGGGTGTCTGATGGATTGCAGCCAGCCTGTGATTTGTTTTACGTGGCTGCCTCACTGAGTCCGGACAGGACGTCTTGGCCATCCAGAGTGGCTTCCCAGATCTGTCCCACAAGCCAGGTTGCATGTGTCACGCATCTAGGACCAGTGCCTTGTACCTGATCGGCCTGTAGGTGAGGTGAGGGCCACTGTGCCCTCTGGCCCGTCCCCCTCTGCCAGCCCCGAGTGCTCCCAGCCAGTCGGCCACGCCTGTGGTGCTGACTCCCACCTACACCTGCCGCGGTAGCGCCCTGGGAGCCCGCTGTTAGGCCAGGCGAGGCTGCGGATGTCCACATCCAACCCATCGCCATGGTGCCTCGGCTGTGAGGCAGAGGTAAAGGCCTGCTGCTCTGTCCTTTTTGATTCTAGGAGCGGCTGTTAGCTCTGAAGCACAGCATGTCGTTTATGCAGGACATGGATTTTTCTCAGCAGGCAGATCTTCTGGGCAACGAAGACACAGCTTTTGAGGAGCTCGTTCTTGAAGCAGCACCTGTACAAGTTGAAACTGCCAAGAAATCCAAAAGGAAGTAGAGAAGTTATCAGGTATCGGGAAACGCACCTCAGGAATGTGAGTGAGGGTGAGCCTGTGCTGGCGCCCGTGTCTGCGGAGTAGCTTGTGGACCCCCCCCCCCCCCACCTCCTGGAAGGAGCCTGGTCCCCAGAGGCTGCGTGTGAGCTCTGGTCTCAGGTGTTTCCAGGCAGCTGGCTGGCAACCTGGACCAGCCGGGCCTTGTCACGCTAACGGACCTGGGGGCACAAGGGCTGGACCACCCCTGCCAGCCATACGCAGGCTCTGTTCCAGGTGTGACACTGCTGTTCCCATATGTGTGTTGCAGTGATTGTTGGCCCTTCACTCTGAAGAAGTTCCCTCCTATGCAGGACACTTGTTGGTGGCCTGGCTTGGCTGTCCCTGAGCGGGGGACATAGCTGTGCTGTGTTAGGCAAGTGACACGCTTTGGGGGGGGGGCTTCATTCTCATCATACCCGACCCCCCAACTCCTGCAGCCATCCACCCTGGGCCGGTGGGGGGGCTTCTTGCAGGCTTGGGATCCGCAGGCAGAATTTGCTCCCACAGCTCCTTGGATGGAAACTGTCCATATGCTTCTGGAACCTTCCACAAGAGAGACCACATCCCTTGGGTGCTGCACCCAGCAACCCTTGGCTGTTCAAATAAAGCTCTTCTCTGTGTGGGGTCTGAGGCCACCTGCCGAAGCCTCGGGATGCCCCTTTTGCCTCATGACCTGTGTTCCCAGCTCACCCTTGTTTCTGGTGTCTCCACGCTCCATGGAGCTTTGCCTCTTTTTCCAACGGTGCCTCGAATGGCATTGTGAGTAGTGAGGTTGCCGTCAGATCGACTGAGGTGTGCAGCTGAGACACGAGACACCTCCAGCGGCCGTTTGGGTCTCCCTTGCTGTTCGTGGAGGCCTCGCGTATTGCTGCAGTTACAGCCATGAGGACAGGGTCAAGGAGTACTTCGTGCCCCTGCTCCCAGCCCATGGTGACCTTGGGGAGTGGTAGGGACTGACCGTGGTGAGGTGGGAGCAGCACGTGCCCCGGTGACATGTGTGGTGTTCTTGCCTCGCAGCTGCACATTTGAGCCGGAAGGAAATGCCTGCAGCCTGACTGACAGCACGGCAGAGGAGCACGTGCTGGCCTTGGTGGAGCACGCAGCTGACGAGGCTCGGGACAGGATCAGCCGGCTCTCATAGGGGGCAAGGTAGCGTCAGGGGTGTCTGGGCAGAGCTCGTGTCCCGCAGGCTCTCTTTGGGTCCTGTCACCAGCTCCATCTCTGGGGTGCCTCGCGAGCAGGACCCTCCCAGAAGTGGTGTCTGTTATGGGGTCGCTGCAGGCAGGCTCGCCCCGTAGTGGGGATGTTGCCCAGCGGCGGATGGACGTCAGGCCTGCCAGTCATCTGCGCTGCAGCCTCCCTCTTCTCCTGGTTGCTTGTGTCTCTGTACGCCTCTGCAGGACCTACACGAGGCACAGGCAGAGCGCGGGGGCTCCTGGCTGTCCTCCAACAGCTCCTTGTCCAACAACTCCCCCTCCAGTAGGGACCAGCACCACCTGGGTAAGGTAGCCCCGGGACTTTGTGGGCTGCTCCCTCTGCAGGGTGCCCCTGCCCCTGGGGTGCTGAGACCGCCCTCTAGTCGGGCAGCTGCACGGGGCTGAAGCGTGTGAGTGGAAGTCACTTGGGGTTAGGAATCGTGGGGAGTGGCCGTGAGACATGGCCGGCCCTGCGTCATGAGGAGCCCCAGCTGGTTACACCCCAGGGACCTTGGAAGGGGCAGAACGAGCCTCAGACGCTGAGTTCAACTCGGGGAACGTTTGTTTCTTTCTGCCATTCCCGTTTTTAGTCCTAACACAGAGTGTCAACGAGTGTGTCGATCCTCCGGGGCCCTGAGGGGAGAGCAGGTGGCCTGGGGCCTTCTGTGTTTACTGAGACAGAGCGGGCAGGTGTGTGGGCCCCACCGGGATTTCAGTCCCACCAGGAAGGGAACCAAATGCTTCCTGGCTCCTTGAATTTACTCCCTTACTTCCCCATGCTGCTGTTGCAGTTCCCAGATAGAAGGTCAGGCTCACGAAATACGTCTTGACGTTGTGGGCTCGGGGGTGCTCGTCCATGGCGGAGGTTTGGCTGAGTAACAAGCGGGCTCTATGGCTGAGTTGTGGTTTCACTAACCGCCGTCACTAGGACACGTTTTCGGCCCGGTGTGAACCGCGACGTGTGTGTGGATCCACTGTGTGAACACCTGTCTTTCCCACAATTGCAGGAAGTCCTTCTGGCCTCAGCATCGGGGAGCAGCCAGAGGTGACCCACGACCCATACGAATTGCTTCAGTTTCCAGAACCTGCAGCCTCTGCAAAGAGCTAGCCTTGTAGATAGACTTCCGTTAGTTTTTTATTTTTTTATTTGTGTGTACAGAGTTTTTGTCCGTGAGACAGAGACTTTCGTTTAGTCCCCTCTGGCGTGCGGGAAGCAGCCCCGGGGAGGTGGGGAGGTGTCTCTGGCATCATGTCAGCCACACGCGGATCCCGTGTTTCTGTGGGTAGCCCCGTGAATCCTGGACAGTGGACAGCACACATACAGGTGTGTGACCGGGTGGGGTTGAGCCGCTGTGCTTTGTCTCTTGAGCTTTGAGGGGTCTGTAAAGCTCCTCTCTGTGGCTGGCCGGGACATACCATCCTGCCCCAGCTTTCTTCCTGAGCACCCCCTGGGAGGCAAGAGATGCCCACGTTGAGGGTCCTGTGTGCTGTTTGCCCTGCCCGCCCTCCCCGCCGTCCCCACATTTCCGAAGCAGGTCATGGTGGGGCCGCACCCTCCTGGCCTGGGATAGGCTCTGTGCTGGGCGAGGCCTGCCTTCTGCTGGAAGCTGACACTGCCCCCTGACGACAGTGATGTGCTGTGTCCATAGACTTTTTTAATCTGGATGTGTTTACTGGATGCTTGTTTACATTTGCAAAATGTAGAGATCTCAATAAAATACAGAGCGATTGCATGTAATTGTCTGCAGCCCCATAGGTGTCCACTTGTTTGTTTTTTTAAATTTTCTTCAACGTTTATATTTGAGAGAGAGCACAAGAGAGGGAGGGGCCGAGAGAGAGGGAGACACGGAAACGGAAGCAGCTCCAGGCTCCGAGCTGCCAGCTAAGAGCCCGACATGGGGCTGGAACTTACAAACCGTGGGATCATGACCTGAGCCGCAGTCGGACGCTCAACCACCCTGAGCCCCCCAGGCACCCCTGCAAGTGTCCACTTCCAAGTGACTTTTCAGCAAGAACCTTTGTCACAGGAGGTCAGCAGCGTCCGTTCCGGCTGCTCACCCTCTCGCGTTTACTCTGTGTCTGGCCCCGTTCTCCGCCCGCAGTGTGTCTCTCTTACCCACCCTGCACAACTTCCAGGTGGGCTTCCTTTTTGAAAACAGAATTGGAAGGGCGCCTGGGCGGCTCTGTCGTTTAAGCGTCCCACTCTTGATCTTGGCTCTGGTCATGATCTCCCGGTTCGTGGGTTCAAGCCCCATGTCGAGCTCTGTGCTGACAGTGCGGAGCCTGCTTGGGAGTCTCTCTTTCCCCCTCTGCTCCTCCCCTACTTGTACGCACATGCGCACACTTCTTTCTCTCTCAAAATAAATAAACTTCAAAATATTCAAACAAAACAAGATTGGCGCTTCTGTCACCTCACAGGGCAGAGTGAATCCTGGGGGAAGGGGGTATGTGTGACGGAGGCAGTGGACAGCACGACGTCCCCCGGCCCACAAGTGCCACGGGGTGGGCCAGCCCTGCTAGCCACTGCCTGCTGCACTGGTAGGGCGCCTTGGGAACCTCAGGAGAAGGGGAGCAAAACATTGCATAGCTGAGGTGTCCAGGAAGCCATGGCAGGTGCCAGCAAAGGAGCAAGTCCCCAGGAGGACAGACCCCAAGGTCAGGCTGCTCCTTCCTGGGTGTGTCACACACAGCCGTGAAGGGGGGACCTGGGGCTTGGGGCGCCTCCCTGGGCTTGCTGCCCCAGGAAGCTGGCAGGATCCAGGTCAGAACCCACAGGTGCTCTTCGTGGTCAGAATAACTAGGGGCAGGTGGCCTGAGACGGGGAGTATCCCTCAGAGCCACAGTGGCCACGTGTCAGCCACGGATGCATGGGAGCACCACAGTACCTCAACCATGCTGTTGACTCTCCAGGAAGGGGCTGTGTGGGCAGACAGTGCCAGGTGATGGGGGTCCATCTTGCTGCCTTTTCTGTGGGAAGCCACACTCCAAACAAGACCAGTGAGGTAGAGAGTGTGCACATGTGTGAGTGTTGCACACTTGTGCAGTCTCGTATGTGCATCTGTGTGCACATGAGTACATGTGACATGTGAGCATATGTGTGAGCACGTGTGTGCAACATGTTTATTCTGGTGCACGTGTGTGCACATGCACATTGTGCTAGTGCATGTGTGAGCACGTGTGTGAGCATGTGTGTGAGTCAATGTCCGTGCACGTGTGAGCACATGTGTTGGCGTGTGTGTGTCGGTGCCTGTGTGTGTGCACGTGAGTGCCAGCGCCTACCTGTCCCGCACTCCACCTCACTCCTCCGCCATCCCTGCCCCCAGCCCCAGTGCTGACCCTTTGGGGGTTGGCTGCTTAGGTGTGTGCGCAGCGGGATTGCAGCAGGCCCGTTAACAGAGCTTGTGAATGACCTTCCTGTCAGGCAGGTTGAGGATCACACTCGGTGGAGTGCTCTGTGCACCCTAAAACTAGGGGGGGAGTCTGTGTTGAGGGAAGGGGACACTGGACTGCAGTAGAGGGGACAAGAGTGGGTTGCAGAGTGGGGCCCACAGAGTGGGGCCCACAGCACAGAGTGGGGCCCATTAGAATTTTAGGGCATGCAGTTGTGCGTGGGAAAAATCCTGGTTGTCCCAGGCAGGGGTTACGGCTCTGGTTTTTAGTCTCTTAGTGTTGTAGCTTCTGAAGTTTTTCTCATGGAGCGAAGATGTCTCTTTTGGAGGCACATTTCTCATAGGTGTGAGTGGCTGAGGTCACCGTGGCTCCAGGTCAGCCAGGAGGCCCGACCACCTGCAGACTCGGGGGACCCCTGGGGTAGTGCCTCCCCTGCCCCACTCCCTGGTGCCTCTTTCAGGGTCTGCCGAGTGGAGGGGTTGAGGCCACAGGCCCCAGAAAAAACCCCAGCGAGGGGCCAGCAGCCTGCACACAGGCGTATCTGGGGAAGCCTGTTCTATGCAGAAGGCCGACACCTTGCTCGTCTTCATTTACCAAAAAGCACTTTCAAGCGCTGTAAAGACTAAACTTTGCCGCAGCTTGAGCTCTGCCAGTGGGAGTGGTGGCCTCACGGCCAACACTCACATGCCGTGTCAGATGTGGCGGCTCAAAAGTGAGTGCACTGTGGGAGGCCTGCACTCTGGTGGGTGCCCTGCCCTGAACTTGAACTGTGTTCAGTTACTGGCATCTCCCACCATCCGCGGTCTGCTGTGCCGATGGCTGGGCTCTTGGGGGTCTGAGACCCTGGTCAAGCAGCCTGTCGTCTGCCCTGGGTCTCTGGTGGCATGTTGGCCTGGCCCGGGGTAGCGCTGTGGACAGTGGTGGCCGGCAGGCCTGGGCACGGGATTCCCTGGGATGTGGTTCCAGGTGGAGGTTAGCACGCAGAGCTGTGCGGGCCCCAGCCCGGGGCTGCCCACAGGCGGGTGCTGGTGTGCAGGGCCCATAAGGGGCAGCCGCTCTCCCCTCCCCCGCCCGGCCACCGGCCTCCAGCACCCTCATTCCCTGCGGCCCCTCATCCTGGGCCCCATCTCCTCTCGCCCGCCTGTGGTCAGACAAAGCTGCCAGGATCAGCGTCCCTGTCATCCCCAGGGACTCTTTGCTCCTGAAGATCGCTCCGCATGGTGTGTTGGGCCAAAGGGGGTATGTGTTGAGGACGTGGAAGCCCAGGTAGTCAGGCTGGATGTAGGAATGACCCAGACCAGCAGTTGGCCCCACCCCGGCCACGGGGGCCTTCTCTGCAGGGTGTCCCCAGCTGGCTGTGGGGGCCCCAGGCCTTCTCTACAGGGTGTCTGTAGCTGGACCCGCCCTGCCCCCCGTTGGCTGTGGGGGCCCCAGGGTGGGGCCGGCCCTGGCTTTATGAGGTGCCTTGGGCTCCATCATTGCCACAGCAACTGGGCCTTTGTTGTTTCTCAGGCCTGGGCCAAGTGAGACTGTGATCCTCAGTCCTGCCTGGACTGTTAACCAGGAAGGAAGTGGAGCGGGTTCTGTCTCCCAGTGAGGTAGGTGTCTCCTGCTTCTACTGTGACCAGAGAACTCAGAAGCACAACCTGTGCGCATCCCCAAGCAAGACACAGAGTGAAATAATGATTCAGGGGCTGTCAGGACCTGTGTCAGGTTTCAGAAGGTCACGTTTGCCAGGCTGTGATATCATAGACACGCAGGTGTGCCCAGGACGCCCTGTTCAGAGAGCATGGTGTGACGGTGTCTGTCTGGCAGGGGGCAGGGTCACCATCCACAGTCACACTGGGCCAGTGCAGCAGCCTCTGCTCGAAGCTTCTGTGAGTCGGCCATGTTTGTGTTGGGGACGTGGAGGTGACGATGGTCTTGTGGGAGCATTGCGGCTCCAACACATCTCACACCAAAACCTGGACTAAACCCTTAGGAGTAACGAAAAACGAATGTCAGGAACTGAGCTTGGGCTAGGAGGGGACCCAGGCCCCACCGAGTCTTCCCAAGAGGGAGATCGTTAGGTTCCCTTCCTGCAGGCTGAATCCAGAGGAACAGTCCTGGCATTTGCGGAAGGAGTAGACGGGGGACTGGCTCAGATTTGGTGGGGGTGGGGGGGGGTGGTTAGGAGGTCGTCTAGGGAATGACACCAGCACAGGCTCCAAAGGCAAGAGATGGCCATTAGCGGAGGGG
>NW_024412685.1:198-3134 GCF_014898765.1 Herpailurus yagouaroundi | reverse complement strand
GCGACACTGCAGCCTGCTATGAAACCAGTGCCCGCAGCTCTGCAGCCTCCATTGAAGCCAGTGCCAGCTGTACTGCACTCTCCATTGAACCTTGGGTCCTCGTCACTGCAGCCGCCATTAAAGCCAGTGTCCGTGGCACTGCGGCCTCAAGTGAAACCCGTGCCCATAGCACTGCAGCCTCCAGTTTTCCCACTGATCTGTGCAATGAAGTCTGCAGTGAACCCAGTGCCCACAGCACTGCACCCTGCAGTGAACCTAGTTCCGACTGCACTGCAGGTTCCAAGTATCCCAGTGCCCATGGCACTTCAGCCTCCAGTGAACAAACTTCCTGCAGCAATGCATCCTCCAGTGAACCCAGTGCCCGCAGCACTGCAGCCTGCAGTGAACCCAGGGCCTGCGGGATTCTACCCTCCAGTGAAGCCAGTGTCCCTGCCACTGGACCCTCCAGTGAACACAGTGCCCACGGCACTACACCATCCAGTGAACAAAGTGCCCGCAGCACTGCACCATGCGGTGAACCCATTTCCCGCTTCTATGCAGCCTGCAGTGAACACAGTGCCCGCAGCCCTGCAGCCTCCAGTGAACCCAGATCCCACGGCACTGGAGCCTCCAGTAAACACACTTCCCGCAGCACTGCACCCGCCAGTGAATGCAGTGCATGCCACACTGTAGCCTCCTGTGTACCCAGTGCCCGTGGCACTGCACCATGCAGTGAAACCAGTAGCAGCTTGTATTCAGTCTCCAGTGAACACATTGCCCATAGCACTGCAGCCTCCAGTGAACCCAGATCAGGCGGCAATGCCCCCTCCAGGGAACCCAATGCCTGAGACACTGCCCCCTACATTGAACACAGTGCCCATGGCACTTCACCCTCCAGTGAAGCCAGTGTCCGCGGAACTGCACCCTCCAGGGAACCCAGTGCCCAGGGCACTACAACATCCAGTGAGCAAAGTGCCTGCGGCACTGCAGCCTACTATGAACTCAGTGCCCATGGCTCTGCAGCCTCCAGTGAAGCCAGTGCCTGCCGTACGGCATTCTCCATTGAACCTTCGGTCCGCAGCACAGCAGCCACCAGTAAGGCCATTGCCCACGGCATTGCGGCCACAAGTGAAACCCGTGCCCACAGGTGTGAAGCCTCCAGTTATCCCAGTGATCCGTGCACTGGAGTCTGCAGTGAACCCAGCACCCACAGCACTGAACCCTGCAGTGAACCCAGTTCCGACTGCACTGCAGGTTCCAAGGATCCCAGTTCCAATGACACATCAGCCTCCAGTGAACAAAGTGCCTGGGGCAATGCACCCTCCAGTGAACCCGGTGCCCGTAGCACTGCAGCCTGCAGTGAACCCAGGGCCTCTGAGTCACTACCCTCCAGTAAAGCCAGTGTCCCTGGCACTGCACCGTCCAGTGAACCCAGTGCCCATGGCACTATTCCACCCCGGGAAAAAAGTGCCTGCGACACTGCAGCCTGCTATGAACCCAGTGCCCTCGGCTCTGCAGGCTCCATTGATGCCAGGGCACGCCGTACGGCACTCTGCAGTGAACCTTGGGTCCGCGACACTGGAGCCGCGAGTAAAGCCAGTGCCCGCGGCATTGCAGCCTCCAGTGAAACATGTGCCAACTGCACTGCAGCCTGCAGTTATCCCAGTGATCCGTGCACTACATTCTGCATTGAACCCAGTGCCCACAGCACTGCACCCTGCAGTGAACCCAGTTCTGACTGCACTGCAGGTCCTAGGGATCCCAGTGCATATGGCACTACAGCCTCCAGTGAACAAAGTGTCCGTGGCACGGCACCCTGCAGTGAACCCAGTGGCACAGCACTGCAGCCTGCAGTGAACCCAGTGCCTGCGGGTCTCTACACTCCAGTGAAGCCAGTGTCCTTGGCACTGCACGCTCCAGTGAAGCCAGTGCCCGCCGAACTGCACCTTCCAGTGAACGAAGTGTCCCTGCTAATGCAGGCTGAAGAGTAGCCTGTGCCCGCGGCACTGCACCCTCCTGTGAACCAGGTTTCCGTGCCACTGCACCTTCCGGTGAAGCCAGTTCCCGCTGCACTGGAGCCTCCAGTGTACCCAGTGACCACTGCAGTGGAGCCTCCAGTGAAGCCAGTGCCCGCGGCACTGCAGGCACCACTGAAACCAGTTCCTGTGGCACTGCAGCCTGTAGTAAACTCAGTGCCCACGGAACTGCAGCCTCCAGTGAACCCAGTGCCCAGGGCACTAGACCATCCTGTGAACAAAGTGCCCGCGCTACTGCAACCTGCTATGAACCCGGTGCCCGCGGCTCTGCAACCTCCTTTGAAGCCAGTGCCTGCCGTACTCCACTCTCGAGTGAACCTAGGGTGCGCGGCACTGCAGCCCCCAGTAAAGCTAGTGGCGTGGCATTGCAGCATCCAGGGAAACCCCTGCCCACTGAACTGGAGCCTCCAGTTATCCCAGTGATCCGTTCAGTGCAGTCTGCAGTGAACCCAGTGCCCACAGCACTGCACCCTGCAGTGAACCCAGTTCCGAATGCACTACAGGTTCCAGGGATCTCAGTGCGCATGGCACTGCAGCCTGCAGTGAACAAAGTGCCCGCGGCAATGCACCCTCCAGGGAATCCATTGACCGTGACACTGCAGCCTGCAGTGAACCCAGGTCCTGCGGGTCTCTACCCTCCAGTGAATCCAGTGAGCCTGGCACTGCACCCTCCAGTGAAGCCAGTGCCCACTGCACTACACCATCCCGTGAATAAAGTGCCTGCGACACTGCAGCCTGCTATCAATCCAGTGCCCGCAGCTCTGCATCCTCCATTGAAGCCAGTGCCCGCCATACTGCACTCTCCATTGAACCTTGGATCCTCGGCACTACAGCCGCCATTAAAGCCAATGCCCGCGGCATTGCGGCCTCAAGTGAAACCCATGCCCACAGCACTGCAGCCTCCAGTTTTCCCAGTGATCC
>NW_024412685.1:0-188 GCF_014898765.1 Herpailurus yagouaroundi | reverse complement strand
AAGCCAGTGTCCCTGGCACTGCACCCTCCAGTGAACCCAGTGCCCACGGCACTACACCATCCAGTGAACAAACTGCCTGCAGCAATGCACCATGCAGTGAACCTAATTCCTGCTTCTATGCAGCCTGCAGTGAACACAGTGCCCGCAGCACTGCAGCCTCCTGTGAACCCACATCCCACGGCACTGGA
>NW_024412684.1:0-2432 GCF_014898765.1 Herpailurus yagouaroundi | reverse complement strand
CCTCCAGTGAACCCTGTGCAGGCAGCACTGCAGCTTCCAGTTATGTCAGTCACCAGTGAACTGCAGTGAACCCAGTGCCCGCATAGGGCAGCCTCCAGTGAACCCAGTGCCCGTGGCACTGCAGCTTCAAGTGAACCCAGTGTCCATGGCACTAAGCCTCCAGTGAATCCAGTGTCCTATGCCCTGCTTCCTCCAGTGACCCCTGTGCCCACAGCACTGCAGCTTCCAGTGATCTCAGTGACTGGTGCACTGCAGCCTGCAGTAAACCCAGTGCCTGCAACTGCACCATGAAGTAAACCCAGTTCCCGCTTCTGTGCAGCTTCCAATGAACCCAGTGCCTGCAGCACTGAACCATGCAGTGAACCCAGTTCCCGCTTCTATGCAGTCTCCAGTGAACCCGGTGATCACAGTACTGCAGCCTCCAGTGAACTCAGTGCACGTGGCACTGCAGCCTCCAGTGAACTCAGTGCACGTGGCACTGCAGCCTCCAGTGAACCCAGTGCACGAATTACTCCATCCTGGAGTGAACCCAGTGCACAGGGCACTCCAGCCTGTAATGCACCCATTGTCCGCGGCACTGCAGCCTCCAGTAAACCCAGCACCCGTGGCGCTGCAGCCTCCAGTGAACCCAGTGCCGGCAGCACTTCAGCCACCAGTGAAGCCAGTGCACGCTCCACTCCACCCTCCAGTGAACCTAGTGCCCGTGTCAATGCAGCCTGCAGCGAACCCATTGCCCACAAAATTGCAGGATCCTGTGAACCTCCTGCCCGCGGCACTGCACCCTCCAGTTAAAGCAGTGCCCGCAGCACTGAACCATCCAGTGAACAGAGTGCCCGCGGTAATGCAGCCTCCAGTGAACCCAGTGCACGCGGCACTGCACCCTGCAGTGAACCAAGTGGAGCAGCACTGCAGCCTGCAGTGAACCCAGTGCCTGCGGGTCTCTACCATCCAGTGAAGCCAGTGTCCCTGGCACTGCGCCCTCCAGTGAAGCCAGTTCGCGTGGCACTGCACCCTCCATTGAACCAAGTGTCCTTGCCACTGCAGCCTCAAGTGAAGTCAGTGCCCATGGCACTGCACACTCTAGTAAAGCCAGTGTCCGCGGCACTGCAGCTTCTAGTGAAGCCAGTTCCTGCAGCACTGGAGCCTCCAGTGAACCCAGTGACCGCTGCACTGCGGCCTCCAGTGAACCCCGTGCCCGCGGCACTGTAGGCACCAGTGAAACCAGTTCTCGCAGCACTGCAGCCTGCAGTGAACCTTGTACATGAGGCACTGCAGCCTCCTGTGAACCCAGTGCGCGCTATACTGCATTGTCCAGTGAACCTAGTGCCTGGGGCAATGCAGCCTCCAGTGAATGCACTGCCTGAGACACTGCAGCCTCCAGTGAACCCACTGCCAGTGTCACTGCAGCCTCCAGTAAACTTACCACCCGAAGCACTACTGACACCTGTGAACATACTGTCCGAAGCACTGCTGCCTACAGTGAACCCACTGCCCGAGGCAATGCAGCCTCCATGAACCCAGTGCCTGCCATCATGGAGATACTTACGTTAAGGCCTCATGTCACTAACCCTAAATTTACTCCTGTAGGAATGTAACCTTTAACCGGTCAGCAATGAAATTCCTAGTCATTGCCGGAAATTTACCTGATAGACCCCTGCCATTCCCTCAGGGAGGATATCTCGCCTAAATAAGGTATTCCATGCACTAAATTTGTTTTAAGTTTATTTATTTTGAGATATATAGAGAAAAAGAGAGCACATGCAAGGCAGGGGCAGGTATAGAGGGAGAGAGAGAAGCCCATGACCACGAGGTCATGATCTGAGCCAGGATCAAGACTCGAACACTTAACCAAGCGATCCAGGCCCTGAGAATGTGGAGTTTCAAAGGTTAGAAGGCTTGGCTGGGATACAGCCCTGAGGTCACTGGCCTAATCCTTGAGAGAAGGCAGCAAACTACTTACAGGCAGATGGTATGGAAACAGTGACCTGTACATCGCCTGGTGCACACAGTGGGGCGATTATACACTCTCATGGGGAGCATCCCTGAGAGGCAGTGTTCACAACAAGGGGACAAAGGAGGTAGGACAGAGGAGGTGTGTGGGACCATTTTCCTCCTCTTCCCCACAGCATAAACACAGAGCCATCTGGTGGAAACAATGTCATCCTAACACTGGCTGCCTAAGATGCTTACACCAACCCCACATTCCTGTGCTCTGGTGAGACTGGTCTTCTAGGTCAATCAGGCTTGCCTCAGTCCCAATGGAGGTGTCCCCTTCCCCAGGAGACCAGCAGAAGCCCATGACCACACCACCTCTCTTGACCAGACAGTTATGCAGAGCTTCACTTCGAGTGGCAGTCATTTCAAGTCTCATTTAAGAAGCAGATCGGAGCTGACCCAGACAAAACTCAGCACATTCTGGCCAAGGACCATAC
>NW_024412683.1:9323-11564 GCF_014898765.1 Herpailurus yagouaroundi | reverse complement strand
TGTTTGACTCACTGTACAGACTCAAGTATTACCCATCACAAAACACCAGAAAAACGTTTCACCAAGCATCTTGACCTCTGTGGCCCAGTAAAGTTGACACATAAAATTAGCCATCATATCTTCCAAATTTCATGCAAGCGCATGAAGAGGATGCACCTAAGCCCTATCAAGAACTCAAGCTACAGAGGCACCAGGCAGCTTGATAAGGTGCATTAGCACAGCGTCTTTCAAATATTTTATCCCCAATATACTGTAAGGAACACATATTTCTCCACAGCCCAGTGTCAGCATACACATACGCATACACATACATATAAATAAATGAAATCAACAACATTTCATGAATTATTGGTTATCCGTACTAATGGTAAATGTACCTTTATATTTTCTTATTGGTTCTATTTAATTTTAATCCATTCTTCCCTTGATCCACACCTTCATGACCTTCCAAAAAACAAGGCATCATTACTAAGGTGTACTGATTTTGAGGGTCAATATTTGGGAAGTAATATTCCTTCAGTTATATGTTTCACAATGTCTGACATGCAATACTCTCTTTGTTAAGTTGAATTCAATACAGAAAATGAGCTTCCAAATCAGTCTTAAGACATACTAAGAAAATTCCGAATCCTTTTATCAGGGTAGATCCATAACTATCGAACAAAATGAAACAACAGGTACCAAGAGATACCCTTTGGTTGTCTCCAACCCTATTCCAGAAGGCTAAGTTTACAAGCCCACTGAAACACAGGGGACCATTTCTTTCTTGGGGAAAATGACCAAAACGGAATGTTCACGTGCAAAGAGCAGACAGGACTAATTATTACAAAGACGTGTTGAACCATGTAGAAATTGTCCACTTCTATGCAACTTATAATTAGTGTTGTCTCCCTTGGATTATCAGGTCAGTGAATAAGGCACAGTTAGAGACCATTGTTACCCAAAATGGCAGCTCTCAGGTTTCTTGTTTCTGTTAAACACCCACATAGGTTGAACTGTGTCTCTGCAATAGTTAAGGCCCTAGAGAAGAATTCACCCACTTTGCACCACTCACTCTCCCTGATTAAGCATTTCTGCAGCGAAACGGCATACTTTTTTATGCTTGCTTTTTGTTTCTTGGATAAGCAGCAGACATATTTCTGAGTGCAGCATTTCTATTTAACTGTACTCATGCCCTAGAGAGATTCTAGGGATCAGCTCAGGGAGTCCACTTGAATTGATCTTCTTCATCTCTATTGCAACATTACTGGCAGACGTTCACAGTCAGATTTAATTCTGTCTGACTGAGAGAAACGGAGGAATTTGGCTTTCTAAACCCAGACCACATTATGGAATTATCTGCACTCAGTTGCAAAAGATTGTGAATGAGGAGGAGACAGGGTCATTATATGATCCAGGATGTGAGGTTGTAGGGTTAGCTTATGGTGGTTGTAGCCAAACCTTAATATTGTGTGGACACTAGACAACCTTGAAATCCCTATAATGTGATGGTCTGGGGGCTCTTGCCATATAGATTGTCAAAAAATCTTGTTATATGTCCGATACAGAAGCAATAGAACTCATTCACTTAATATAGATTTAATGAGCATATACTATGTGCTATTTAGAGCTCTACTCTTGTTGGAGAAGTGAATAAAGTGCTCCAAAGATGGTCAATGGGGCTCAAACAGACTCTGGTCCTAGCTTAGAGAGCTCGCTTCTGGGTTCTTCTTCCTTTGTTTGGTGCATGTGCGAAAACCCCCACAGATATGGAAGCTGACGACTATAAATTACCATACCCACTTGACTCTACGCTCAGACGTTTAGTGAGCCAAACTCTCTGACCAAACTCTCTGAGTGCCAGTTGGTTTTCCTCCAGTATTCCAGCCTGATTCCATAACATACTAGATTGCTGACCAGGAAACCCAACCGCACTGGCCCATTGTTGCCCCAGGTTTGGGATAACGGCGAGGTGGTGGCAAAGCAAAGGCTCGAAAGGGAGAAAGTGCATGCTCTACCTTAACTTCTGCAGCCTACTTCTCCGTTGTCTTAGGCAGGTACCGCTCCATGGAACTGGTAGGGCCGGGGCCCCGAAGTGTCAGACATACACAAATGAGCGGAAGGGGGACATGATCAATCCCCAGAGGACGTAAAAAGTGTCCCAGGTAGAAAATTTTGTGGAAGGAAATGTAATGGACTCTGGTGTGCATGTGTGGTGTGTGTGTGTGTGTGTGTGTGTGTGTGTGTGTGTGTGTGTGTGTG
>NW_024412683.1:0-9313 GCF_014898765.1 Herpailurus yagouaroundi | reverse complement strand
AGAGAGAGAGAGAGAGAGAGAGAGAGAGCGAGAGAATGAGACAGAGAGAGAGAGAGACAGAGAGAGAGAGAGAGGATGTGCAGCTAAGTCAGGGTTGCCAGTGGACTTAGAGTTTGTGGCTTCATGCACGGGCACCCTTAAGGACCCCAAAGGTCTAAGGAGTCTGAATTGGCTCCCCTGTGTCATTGTGAGATTATAAAATCGAGGGCGGTATCGGATCCGATTCCCATCACAAGTCACAAGCCGAATCCACTATAGTCAAACCTCACCTAAACTTTCCCTCAGGAATGCGTCCAGAAGAGTATCTGAATAGGCCTCTCATCTGGCGGTATATCCTAACTTTGTCCGTCTTGTGAAACCAAATATGAGAAAGAAATTAATAATGGGATGAAAACAGAGTAAGCCTACGATTTTAGAGGTGGTGATCAAAAAATGTTAAAAGGGGTTTTCAGGTTACCTCGGGGTGACAACGACACCCAAGAAGTTAAGGACATTTTGTGAACTAGAAGAGCCCACATTCAATGTAGGATGGCCTCCAGAAGGGATGTTAGATGCTCAAATAGTGCAGCAGGTTTGGCTAATAGTCACTGGGAACCCAGGCCACCCTGATCCATTTCCGTACATCGACTCCTGGCTTGACATTGCCCCAAATCTACTGCCTTGAAGGTGATTCATCATTAGCAAACAGAGCCAGGCAAAGGTTTTAGCCACTTTATCTTGAGACTCACCCAGGGAGCCAAAGAAGCGACCCACTGCTCCTCTAATATTTGACAGAGATATGGAGGAAGATATTGTCTTTCCACCTCCTCATGACTTTCAAGCTCCCTCCCCCCGTCCCCTGAGCTTGAGACTCCTCCTGCATCTGTCTCTCCAGCCACAGCCAGAGTCAGTGCAGTTGCCACTGCAGTCAGTGCCGCCCATCACCCCACCGCTCTCAGACCCAGATAACCCACCCCAACATGGGACAACAGCCAGACTGCGCCCAAGACCCAGACCTTAAACTCTCCGAATTTATGTAACGGAGACGAGAGAGCCTGAAAGCAGAATGAGGATGGACCAGTCCAGACCAGCCATTCCATGATGTGTTATCTACCTTTCTCTACAACCGACCTCCTCAATTGGAAACACAACCGTCCACCATAGTCCGAAAAGCCACAAGCAACGGTTGACTTGATGGAGTCCCTCTTCCTGACCTACTGACAGACTTGGGAAGATTGTCAACAGTTACTCCATACATTGTTCAATTAAAAATAAGGATGACAGAAACATGACAGTTCCTAGAAGATCACACATCTCCAGGAATCAATGACCCTACTGACTGGGCTCAAGCTGCATGCCTGAAGAACACCCAACATGGGATTTCAGCACAGAAGGAGGACAGGGCCACGTCTGAGGATACCAGGAAGCCCTCCTTCAGGGAATCTGCGCTGGAGTCAACAATCCCATGAACATGACTAAAATGTCATCAGTCACACAGTACCCTGGGGGGTCTCCCGGAGACTACTATGAAAGATTCTGTGAGGCGTACCATGTATAGATTCCGTTTGACCCCGTGGCACAAGTAAGTCAGCAGATTGTAAATACCACTTTGGTGGCACAGGCTGCCCCAGATATCCGACGAAAACTCCAGAGGTTGGAGGGCTTTGCAGATGAATATCACTCAGCTGTTAGAGGTCATCAATACAGTTTTCACCAACAGAAATTTGCAGCTGAAAGAGAAGTGAAGACTAAAAAAGAAGGCCACCTTTCTCACAGCAGAACTAAAGAACAGATGCTGCTGTTTTTTAGCAACATCAAAAAACCCCAACCACAAAAAGCGGGAAAGGCCATAGCCCCCTTCAAAAGGTACCAGTGTGCATACTGCAAAGGCAAGGGAAACTATACGAATGTCCGAATTGGATGGGGACCTCAAAACCCAGCCAATATCTGGAGGAACCTCGAGGTGAGAACCTTCTTGATCTGGCCGGGGTAGCATTGGACTGAGGGGAACCGGATTGTTTCTTTCTTGGCCCCGATGAACCCACGGCTGAAATGAGGTGGAGGGCTGAAGAATAACTTTCATAGTTGAAATACTTTTCAACTGGGGCTGAATACTCCTTGGTTACTTCCCTGGTAGCGCCTATAGGCCAAAAGACAACAAGCATACTTGGGGCTACTGGGACACAGGCAATGCAACAGCCCTTCTGTCAAGCTCAACAAGGTGCACTTGGGGGTCACAGGGTCCGGCATGAGTTCCTCTACTTACTTTACTGCCCGATTCTTCTCCTGGGCCGCGATCTACTCTCCAAACTTGGGGCCCAGATACCTTTTGAACCCACTGGACACACTAGCCTCCAATTAAGCCCAAGGCAGAAGGAAACCATGGTCTTGGCAATACCCCTGCCAAGGGAAGAAGAATGGTGAATGTTCTGTGCCCAGGCCTTACCTTGTCGCCCCTAAGAATTCAGGCTTACGTTCCCCTCCCGATGGGCTGATGATAACCCGCCTGAAATAGCTTGGAATCGGGTCCCAATCATTATCGACCTGATCCTTGCAGCTCAACCTCAGATACCAAGGCAGTACCCCCTTCAACTAGAGGCTAGAATGGGCATACAAGAGCACCTGACCAAGCTCAGAGAAAGAAGTATTCTAACTGAGTGCCAATCAGTTTGGAATACCTCACTCTTGTCAGGCAAGAAGCCAGGAGGAGGACACCAACCAGTACAGGATTTGAGGGCCATTAGCAAAGTGACTGTTTCCTTATACCCAGTCATTCCGAACACTCAGTATACTCTCCTCAGCCAAATTCCGTGGTCAGCCAGAAGGGTTGCCTGCTGCGACCTAAAGGATGCTTTCTTCTGCCTCTGCCTGGCTCCGAAAAGGAAATCATTGTTTGCTTTGAATGGACTGAACCCGTTACAGAGCGCCAGATGTAGCTGACCTGGACACTACTTTCCCAAGGTTTCAACAACTCGCCCATTCTTCTGGGGGAAAACCCTAGGTGGAGATCTCGCTGACTTTCCATAAGAAACCGCAGGGTATGTCCTTCTGCAATATGTAGAGGACCTCCTTTCCAGTGACACCCAGGAAGACTGTATGAAAGGTACACAGGCCCTCTTATAGCTCTGATACTACTTGGGGTACCAGGCCTCTTGGAAAAAGGCACAGATTCGTAAGCAGCAGGTCCAATACTTAGGCTCCCTCCTCACAAAAGGAGAAAGAGAACAGGGACTGGAAAGGAAGAAAGTATGGCACCACACTGCCACATCCCCAAACAAAACGAGGCTTGGTGAATGTTTAGGGGCCAGAGGGTTCTGTCGCATTGGGAGTCCTCAGATGCTCAGCCATAGTCAGGTCCCTTTATGACCTGTTGGGAGGACCAAACTGGGAGCTCCTCGCATGGACTGAGGAGGTGAGGGCCGTTTTCACAGAAATAAAGTAGGCTCTGGGACAAGCCCCAGCCCTTGGTTTGCCTGACATAGACAGACCCTTTAACTTCTTCACACACGAAAAGGAGTGCTCACTCAGAGCATGGTGCCTCGGCAATGGCCAGTGTTCTAACTGTCAAAAAAAAAAAAGTTGATCCTGTGGCTGCAGGATGGCCCCTGTGCCTCAGAGCTCAGAGCCACAGTTCTGCTCATCAAAGTTGCAGACAAGCTCACACTGGGCCAAACATTTAATGTTAAGGTCCCACACACGGTCGTGTGGCTCACAAGCACCCAAGGATATCATTTCCTCTCCATTTCTCAGATGACACAATCCCAAGGCCTTCTCTATGAGAACCAAAGTCTCGCTCTCGAAACAGTGTAAGAACACTAAACCTGGCCACATTCCTTCCCACAGAGGAGGGAGAACCTGACCATGACTGTTCTGGAGAAGTGGATGAAGTCTACACCAGCTTCCCAGACCTCAAAGACAAGGTTATAACAAGCCCAGGGATCACCCTGTTCAGCGATGGGAGCAGCTATTTAGAGGAGTGCAGCCAAAGAGCAGGGTATGCGGTCATCACAACCACGGAAGTCGGGAAGCCAAGGCCTTGTCGGAAGGATGGTCGGCACAATGGGCTGGACTCAGTATGCCTTAACCTGAGCCATCATCCTTAGCAAAGGTAAATGAGTTAACATCTACATCGATTCCCCGTATGGCTTCGCTGCTGTGCATGTACATGTGGCCATCTATAAAGAAAAAGGCCTCCTTACCGCTTCAGAGAAAACTATTCAAAACCGAGGAAGAAATACTAAAGCTTCTTGAGACCATATGGCTTCGAGACAAAGTAGCTATCCTACACTGTGAGGGGCCTCAGAAATGAGATGACCCCATGAATCAAGGAAATCACCTGGCCGACAAAACAGCCAGAGTGAAGTGGCTGCCTCAGGTGACCTAGGTGAAGCCCCTACCTACACTCTGACTCTTGCGCCCCAGAAGGAAGCCTCCCCACCCATGGACACAAGTGAAGAAAGAATTTGGGCCTCGACAGAAGTGGGCACACTAAGCAAAGACGGATGGTGAGTCTTTTCCCGTCATCTGTGTGAAAGCAACTAGTGAAGGAAGATAAGTAACTCACCCTCTTAGGGAAAACTGCTCTAGAGGTCCTCTTCAAAAAGAACTACGACAACAGCCAGCTGCCGGCATTATGCCAGGCTGTCAGTGAATAATGTGTAACGTGTGCCAAAAACAATGCATGCTCGGCCCCACGGCCCTGCCTGGCTCACAAAGGATGGACAAGTTACGGGGAAGGCACTTGACTTTCCTAGGTCTCAATTTCCTCACCTGGAAATTGGAATAAGGACTGCCATGTGCAGGGCCATTGTGAGATTAAATGAGATGATGCATGTGCCAGTTTTACAGAGCCTAACACTTAATATTACATGCAAGGGTCTGTGTATTATTTATGTAGAGGGAGAGATTTTCTTTTTTTTTCATTGGAAGGAAAGAGATGAATATACAACTGGAGTATCCAATAAGAGGTGGATAGAGGACTGGCTTACTGGTCTACCTCCTTGTACTCTTTCAGCCATCCTGGCCCTGGGCTCCCTCCAAATTAAAGAACCAGTGTCAGAAGACCTGAGATTCCCCCATAGGTATCTGACCCCAGACAGAATATTAGCCTGTCTTAGCTGTTCAAATGAGGCTAATGATGGCTATCATCTGTGGATCACTTGTTCCCTGTTGTCAGGTGTTGGATTAAGCACCTTGCCAATAGTGTCATTTAATCTTTTTGACCCTTTGTTATTATTTCCATTTTATAAATTAGGCAACTGAGTTTCAGATATGTTAAGTAATTGGTCCAAGATAACACAAACACGAGTGGGGTGGTTGGGATGGGCACCAACTCTGCTCCTATGCCAACATGCATGCTCTCACCCATGTTACACTGCCTTCCCATGAGCGTGTTAAGGGTTTGCAAAGCTAAGAGCCACCCCTGATAAAGTAACATGGAGTATGTTGGTGCCCTAGCTAAGATCTTTTTCCTTTCCTTACCGAAAGCATTTTCATATCAACTGAAACACTAGTCCCTGCACTAGACAACTTTCCTCGAATTTCTCTTAACGCTGTACACTGGTCAGAATATAAAAAGCAACGACTTCAGAACTTGAAAGTTAGCAATAGGAGGTGAATGAGGGAAGGGAAACAAAACAAGAATGACCTTGTGATGGTTATTGTTACGTGTCTACGTGAGTTGGCCGTGGGGTGCCCAAGACTAAACATTTTTTCTCGGGATATTTGTAGAGTGTTTCTGGGTGAGATTAGCGTTTGATTTGGTGGACTCAGTAAAGCACTATCGTCCCCAGTGAGTGTGGGCAGCATTCAATCTCCTGAGGTCCCGAAGAGAACACAGGGTAGAAAAAGGAGGAATCCATGTCCCACTGCTTCTTTCCTCAGCCTTAGAAGGTGATCCCGCTTAGAGGCAGAGCAGTGGGTAGGGGTAGGGTTGGTTCCCTGGAAGTGCCTTTGGTCCAACCACCCACAGTGATGTGATTTCCCTGCAGGACTGAAATGAGGACCCATGTGCCCTTATGGGTCAGGGCTAGCGTGGGAAGGGCGGAGCCAAACGTATGGATGGGCCAATCTGAAACTGTCTCAGTATCTCCTCCTCCAACTCCATCACGGCCGTGGAAATGTCATGGAGAGAGTTTGACTTCCACTCAGGATTTTCCCCAATGGTAATTGGCCCCAATCTGTTATGTCTTTTAGACGTCCATGCTAGGTGCCTTTAGGGCCAGAGCCCAGGCCAGCGTTAGGGTTAGGTCCTAGCTACCTGCATGTAGACTTCCTGGTTTCCCAATACCATTTGTTGAAGAGACTGTCTTTCCCCCATTGTTTATTCTTGCCTCCTTTGTTATAGGTTAATTTACCACATAAGCATGGGTTTATTTCTGGGCTTTCTATTCTTTCCCATCGACCTATGTGTCCGTTTTTGTGTCACTACCCATACTAATTGGTTTACTTGAAGCTTTGTAGTACATCTTGAAATCTGGGGTTTTGATACCTCCAGCTATGTTTTTGTCTTTCAAGATTATTTTCACGATTCAGGGTCTTTTGTGGTCCCATACAAATTTTAGTATTAGTTGTTTCAGTTCTGGGAAAAGTGCCTTTGGTATCTTGATAGGGATTGCATTGAAACTGTAGATAGTTATGAGTAATATGGACATTGTCATGATATTAATTCTTCCAGTCCATGATCATGGGATATCTTCCCATTTGTTTGAGTCATCTTCAATTTCATCATTGACTTATGGTTTTCACACTACAGGTCTTTCACTTCTTTGGATAAGTTGAGTCGTAGCTATTTTACTCTCTCTCTTTTTTTGGTGCAATTATGAACGGTGTTGTTTTCTTAATTTCTCTTTCTGTGACTTCATTATTATTATATAGAAACCCTAGCAATTTCTGTGTATCAGTTCCGTATCTGCAACTTTCCTGAATTCGTTTACTACTTCTAGTAGTTTGGGCGGAAAGTTTAGGGTTTTCTATGCATATTCTTATGTCATCTGCGGATAGTGACAGTGTAGCTTGTTTACAAACGTAGATGACTTTAATGTCTTTATTCTTATCTGATTCCTGTGGCTAGGACTTCTAGTGTTATATGAAACAAGTGTGGCAAAAGTAGACATATTTATCTTGTTTTGGTCTTAGAGGGAAAGCTCTCAGTTTTTCACCATTGAGATGTTAGGTGTGAACTTTTTAATATAAACAATATATAAAATAATATTTTCATGTGTTGAGGCATGTCCGCCCCCCCGACTTTGTTGAGAACTTTTACCATGGATACATGTTAAATTTGGTCGGATGCTTTTTCTGAATTTATTGGTATAATCATATGATGTTTACCCTCCGTTTTGTTGAGGGTGGATATTATGTTGATTGATTTGATGAGCCATCTTTGTGTCCCTGGAATAAAAGCCACGTAATCATTTTAGTGTGTTGTTGAGTGGAGTTTGATAGTATTTTATTGAGGATTTTAAAGTCTATTTGGTTTGATAGAGGTGTTGCTACCTGGTTCTGAGGTTTTGTTGTTGTTTGATGTTATTTTTGTTGTCCTTGTTGTTGTTTGCTTTCATTTGCACGGGAAATGTATCTCCATCCCTTCACTTTCAGTCCCTATGTGTCTAGGTTTGAGGTAAATCTGTGCTAGGCAGCATATGGATGAGTGTTGTTTTCTATCCATCCTGTTACCCTATGTATTTTGACTGGAGCACTTCAGCTGTTTATATTTAAAGTAATTGTTGACCGTTATGTACTAATTGTAATTTTGTTCTTTGTTTTCCGGTTGCTTTTGTAGTTCTCTGTTTCTTTTTTTCCGTACTCTCTTCCTTTTTCATAGATGAATTTGTGTTGTGTTTACTTGGCTTTGTTTTTCCTTATTTTTCATGTATTTTGTGTTTTGAGTTTGTTATCACAAGGCTTACATATAATATCCCAAGGAAACAGCAGTCTATGTTATTTTGGTCTCTCTTAATTATAAACACATTCGAGAATTTTAAGAAGACTAACCTTTGGGGCAACTGAACATATGTCATTGAAAGTCAAACTCTGGCCTTTCAAAGATGACATGAGACTGAACGCGGAGAACCCAAAAGCATATCCAGGGGTTGCTCTTACTGAATATGAGGATAGCTTTCCATTTTCAGCACTTTCAGAACGTGAGGTAGTACTGGCTTAAGCTGCCTAGATGAAAGTTTGGTTTGTGTGTTTAAGAAAAGGAGTTGAGTAAAGACAGAGGCCTCTCACATGTATCACGTTGACCTTGGCAAGTGTCTCTTCTGTTTGTTACCATGACTTATCCCTTTTATTGATTCATAATAGTTTGGTGTCATCCTTTCCTGAGGAAGTGGATTTCAATTGACATGGTAGGTGGTCCTTGTAATATTTTGTGAATTATTTGTGTATGTGGTGATGATGGATGGACCATGCTGGTTGCTTTCAAAAGCACTTACACGGACGGTGTAACACGTTTTCTACCCTTGGAATCCCATTCGGTCTATTACTACCTTGTGTATGACTTACCTGAAATATTATGAATTGGTAGGTACCGAATAGGTTTTAGTGGCACTGAATGCCCTCATGGCCACTCACGCAGAATTCGTTGACGCTTTGCTCTTAAGCACACAATGACGTGGTCTTCCGTAAGCTGCGTGAAAGTGAGCATGCATACTAATTAGGCAAACTGTTTGCTGCTGCTGTGAAGAACAGCTTCCTGAACTGCGAGCTATAGCAACACACATATTGAACCGTAAACAAGGCACAGTATATGTGTATTCTTTGAAAGAGTAGAGTAGTTACTTCAATTTGGCTTTCAGTGCGTTGCATGACAAGGCATTTAATTCGCTAAAACCCTCTTACAGTCATGTTTGATTGCAAGTTGTGTGTATTCTCCACCGCGAAGTGTCATCTCATGTGAGATGGATTTAATGGAGGCTGAGGCACCAGGGCATTCACGTCGAGGACAACCCTCTTGAACTCGTCAAGAACTATGGGCCTTCTCAGGTAGGATTACGTGCAGGTGTTTCTCAAGGGCATAAACTTAAACACAGCCCAACCTAAGGCAGCTTTGGGCAGCCGGCAGTGATAGGATACGCAGACACTGTGACCTCACAAAGCGCCTGGTCTCCTAGCAACTGCGGTGTAACTCTCAACAGCCTGCCGCCTGATTTGGCTTCCTGGTAGGAAATTCATCAGGGCCCGGCGGCGGCAGCGAGACCTGGCAAGCGCGGGGGGCCCCTAGCGCCCTCACCTCCTGAGCCGCATGAAGAGGCGGCGGCTCAGGCCCAGGGAGGCCCTGGCCCCGGCCACCTGGGGAGGAGCCTCTAGCGCTGCAGTAAGGGCCGCGCTG
>NW_024412682.1:0-4685 GCF_014898765.1 Herpailurus yagouaroundi | reverse complement strand
TAAAAGGGATATTTACGGAGATACAGGGCTATATCTAGAAATAAGAAAAATGCCAAATAATCTAATTTTACACCTAAGAGAAGAGAAAAACAACAAACAAAAACCAAAGTTAGGGATGCCTGGGTGGCTCAATCAGTTAAGCGTCTGACTTCAGCTCAGGTCATGATTTCACAGTTTGCAGATTCGAGCCCCGCATTGGGCTCTGTGCTGGCAGCTCAGAGCCTGGAGCTTGCTTCAAATTCTGTGTCTCCCTCTCTCTCTGCCCCTCCCCCACTCAACTCTGTCTGTCTCAAAAATAAACAAACATTAAAAAAATTAAAAAAAAAAAAACAAAGACCAAAGTTAGCAGAATAAAGGAAATAAGAAAGATTAGAATGGAAATCAATGAAAGAGACTAAAAAAAATTAGAAAATTTCAATGAAACTAAGAGTTAGTTCTTTGAAAAGATAAACAAAATTGCTAGCTGTATAGCCAGACTCATCAGGAAAAAACACAGGAATAAAATAAAATCAGAAATAAACCAGTATCAACTGATACTATACAAATCAAAGGATTATATGAGAATACTATCAAAAATCATATGCCAATGAATTGGACAAACTAGAATGAATGGATACATTCCTAAAAACATAACCCAACATCTTAAAAACATCTTCCAAAACCGAGTCAGGAAGAAATTGAAAACCTGAACATACCAATTACTACTACAAAATGAAATCCACAATCAAAAGATTACCAACAAATAAAAGCCCAGGACTGGATGGATTCACAGGTAAATTCTATCAAATATTCAAAGAATAGTTAATACATAATACGTCATATCAACAAGAAAAAGAATTAAAACTATATGATCATTTCAAGAGATGCAGAAAAAGCACTGGATAAGTACAACATCCATTCATGATAGAAAAAAAACCCTCAACAAAGTAGGTTTAGTGGGAACATACTTCAACATAATAAAGACCATATATGAAAAACCCACAGACCATATATGAAAAACATCATACTCAATGGTGAAAAACTGAGAGCCCTTCCTCTAAGATCAGGAACAAGACAAGAATGCTTGCTTTCACCACTTTTATTCAACACATTACTGAAAGTCCTGGCCACAGCAATCAGACAAGAAAAAGAAAGAAAAGGCACCCAAAGAGGCAAGGAAGAAGGTAAACTGTCACTACTTGAGATGACATGACACTATCTACAACAAACCTAAAGACTCCATCAGAATTCTACTAGAACTAATAAATGAACTCATTAAGGTTGCAGGATACAAAACCAATATGCAGAAATCCATTGCATTTCTATACACTAATAATGAAGTAGCAGAAAAAGGTACCCTCATGTACTGTTGCTGGGAATGCAAATTGGTGCAGGCACTGTAAACAATAATATGCAGGTTTCTCAAAAAATTAAAAATAGAATTACCATATGATCCAGTAATTCTACTACTGGGTATTTATCCAAAGAAAAGAAAAACACTAATTCAAAAGGACATATGCACCCCCACCTTTATTGCAGCATTATTTACAATAGACAAATTATAGAACCAACCCAAGTGTCCATCTATCGATAAATGGATAAAGAAGATGTGGTACGTATATATACACAATGGAATATTATTCAGCTATAAAACATGAAATCTTGTCATTTGCAACAACATAGATGGATCTACAGTGTATATATTAAGTGAAATAAGTCAGCCAAAGAAAGACAAATACCATATGATTTCACTCATATGTGGAATTTAGGAAACAAATGATCAAAGAAAAAAAAAAAGAGACAAAAAACCCCCAGACTCTTAAATATAGAAAACAAACCAATGATTACCAGAGGATAGGTGGGGGGAGGGGGTGGTAATTGGTGAAACAGGTGAAGAAGATTAAGAGTACACTAATCACAGAAATGTATAGAATGTTGAATCACTATATTGTAGGCCTGAAACGAATATAACACTGTTAATTATACCGGAATTAAAAAATAATAATAAAAAAATAAGAATTAATACCTATTCTCCTCAAACTATTCCAAAAAAAAACATAAGGAGGAGAGCTTTCAATTACAACACATCCTATAAGGACAAACTAGACATAGACACCACAAAAAAATGAAAACTACAAGCCAAAACCCTCATTAATACAGATGCAAAAATCCTCAACAAAATATTAGCAAACCAAATCCAACAATACATTAAAAAAATAATTCACCATTATCAGGCAGGATTTATTCTGGGGATTCAAGAAGAATTTGGATTGTATTATAAATAAATGTAATACACTGTATCATAAAAGGAAGGATATGAATCATATGATCATCTCAATAGAGGCAGAAAAAACATATGACTAAGTAGAACATCCATTCATGACAAAAACACTCAATAAAGTGGATTTAGAGGGAATATACCTCAACATAATAAAGGACATAATGAAAAACCCATAGCTATTATCATACTCAATACTGAACTGAGAGTTTTTCTCTAAGATCAGGAGCAAGACAAGGACATTTTCTTTCACCACTTTTATTCATCATAGTACTGGAAGCCCTATTTCACAGCAAATAGACAAGAAAAAAAAAGAGTAAACCATATTGGTAAGAAAGCTAAACTGTCACTATCTGCAAATGAAAGGATGTTATACATAGAAAACACTAAAGACTACACCAAAAACTATTAGAAGTATTTAATTCAATAAAGTTTCAGGATACAAAATTATACACAAAATTGGTTGCATTTCTAGACAGTAGTAACAAAGTAGCAGAAAATTAAGAAAACAATTCCATTTACAACTGCATTAAAAAGAATAAAATACCTAGAAATAAACTTAACCAAGGAAGTGAAATACCTGTACTCCAAAAACTATAAAACACTGATGAAATAAATTGAAGATGACACAAACAAATGGAAAGACATTCTATGTTCGTGGATTTGGAGAATACTGTTAAAATGTCCATACTACCCAAAGCAATCTACAGATTCAATGCAATCCCTATCAGCATTTTTCATAGAAATAGAAAAATACTAATGTTTGCATGGAACTAAAAAAGACCTTGAATAACCAAAGCAATTTCAAGAAAGAAGATAAAAGTTTGAGGTATCACAACTCCAGATTTCAAGATATACTACAAAGCTGTATTAATCAAACCAGTATGGTATTGGCACATGCACGCACGCTTGCGCACGCGCGCGCGCGCACACACACACACACACACACACACACACACACACACCACATAGATCAAGGAAACAGGGTAAGAGCTCAGAAATAAATCCATGCTTGTATAGTAAATTAATCTATGACCAAGGAGGCAAGAATATACTGGGGAGAAACAGTCTCTTCAATAAATGGTTCTGGGAAAACTGGACAGCTGCTTGCAAAAGAATGAAATTAGATGCCTTTCTTATACACAAAAATAAACTTCAAATGGATTTAAGACCTACATATGAGACCTAAAACCATAAAAATCCTAGAAGAAAACACTGGCACTAATCTCTCTCCCATTTGCCATAGCAGTATTTTTCTAGATAGATACCCTCAGGCAAAGGAAACAAAAGAAAAAATACACCTAAATAAAAACGCTTTTCTCAGCAAAGGAAACAATCAACAATGCAAAAATGCAACCTACTAAATGGGAGAAGACATTTGCAAATGACAGAGCTGATAAGGAGTTGATATCCAAGGTATATGAAAATTTATACAACTGACCACCCAAAAACCCCCCAAATAATCCCACTAAAAATGGAGGGCCAGAATACATATTTTTCCAAAGAATATGTACAGATGGTCAATAGAAACATGAAAAGATTCCCACATCACCAATCATCAGGGAAATGCAAATCAAAGCCACACCTCACTCTGAGGTGAGATATCACCTCAGATCACATTACTGCCAGAACTGCTAGAATCAGAAAGAAAATAACAAGTGTTGGTGAGGTTGTAGAGAAAAAGGAACCCTTGGGCACTGCTGGTAGGGATGTACGTTGGTGTAGTCAATGTGGAAAAAGTATGGAGTATCCTCAGAAATTAACAAAATAAATACCATAGGATCATAGGATCCAGTAATTCCATTACTGGATATTCACACCCCCTTACTGCCACACCAAAAAACCCTGAAAACACTAATTGAAAAAGATACGTGCAACCCTATGTTTATTGCAGCATTATTTAGAATAGCCAAGATATGGAAGCAACCTAAGTGTTCATGGATAGATGGATAAAAAAGGGTGATATAGACATGTACAAACACATACATACAGTGGTAATATATATAAAACAGTATAATGGAATATTAAACAGCCATAAAAAATAACGGGAACTTACATTTGTGGCAACTGAATGGATTAGAGGGTGTTATGCTGAATGACATAAGTTAGATGGAGAAAGTCAAGTACCTTATTGTACAGCTGAAACTAATGTAATACTGTGTACCAATTATACTTCAGGAAAAAATAAAGATTCTATGAAGTAATGTGGAATAAGAAATTAGCATAATGTCACAGCCTAAAAATGTTAGACTTACCCTTTTCAGGATGCTATGTGTGCACAATCTTATTTTCCTTTGTCTTCTTTTTTCAAAAACAGTTTTATTGAGGTATGGCTGTCATACAAAAGTTGATGGGGGGAGCACCCGGGTGGCTCAGTTGGTTGAGTGTCTGACTCTTGATTATGGCTCAAGCCATGATTTGAGGGGCA
>NW_024412681.1:0-6142 GCF_014898765.1 Herpailurus yagouaroundi | reverse complement strand
TTTAAATAATATAACAGAAAGTGAATTTAGAATAATAGTCATAAAATTAATCGCTGGGCTTGAAAACAGTATAGCTGACAGCAGAGAATCTCTTGCTACAGAGATCAAGGGACTAAGGAACAGTCACGAGGAGCTGAAAAACGCTTTAAACGAAATGCATAACAAAATGGAAACCACCACAGCTCGGATTGAAGAGGCAGAGGAGAGAATAGGTGAACTAGAAGATAAAGTTATGGAAAAAGAGGAAGCTGAGAAAAAGAGATAAAAAAAATCCAAGAGTATGAGGGGGTAATTACAGAATTAAGTGATACACTAAAAAGAAATAATATACGCATACTTGGTATCCCAGAGGAGGAAGAGAGAGGGAAAGGTGCTGAAGGGGTACTTGAAGAAATAATAGCTGAGAACTTCCCTGAAGTGGGGAAGGAAAAAGGCATTGAAATCCAAGAGGCACAGAGAACTCCCTTCAGACGTAACTTGAATCGATCTTCTGCACGACATATCATAGTGAAACTGGCAAAATACAAGGATAAAGAGAAAATTCTGAAAGCAGCAAGGGGTAAACGTGCCCTCACATATTAAGGGAGACCTATAAGCCTCGTGACTGATCTCTCTTGAAACTTGGCAGGCCAGAAAGAATTGGCACGAGATTTTCAGTGTGCTAGACAGAAAATATATGCAGCCTAGAATCCTTTCTCCAGCAAGTCTGTCATTTAGAATAGAAGGAGAGATAAAGGTCTTCCCCAAACAAACAAAAACTGAAGGAATTTGTCACCACGAAACCAGCCCTACAAGAGATCCTAAGGGGGACCCTGTGAGACAAAGTACCAGAGACATCACAACAAGCATAAAACATACAGACATCACAATGACTCTAAACCCATATCTTTCTATAATAACACTGAATGTAAATGGATTAAATGCGCCAACCAAAAGACATAGGGTATCAGAATGGATAAAAAAACAAGACCCATCTATTTGCTGTCTACAAGAGACTCATTTTAGACCTGAGGACACCTTTAGATTGAGAGTGAGGGGATGGAGAATTATTTATCATGCTACTGGAAGCAAAAAGAAAGCTGGAGTAGCCATACTTATATCAGACAAACTAGACTTTAAATTAAAGGCTGTAACAAGAGATGAAGAAGGACATTATATAATAGTGACAGGGTCTATCCATCAGGAAGAGCTAACAATTATAAATGTCTATGCGCCGAATACCGGAGCGCCCAAATATATAAAACAATTACTCATAAACACAAGCAACCTTATTGATAAGAATGTGGTAATTGCAGGGGACTTTAACACCCCACTTACAGAAATGGATAGATCATCTAGACACACGGTCAATAAAGAAACAAGGGCCCTGAATGAGACATTGGATCAGATGGACTTGACAGATATATTTAGACTCTGCATCCCAAAGCAACAGAATATACTTTCTTCTCGAGTGCACATGGAACATTCTCCAAGATAGATCCCATACTGGGTCACAAAACAGCCCTTCATAAGTTTACAAGAATTGAAATCATACCATGCATACTTTCAGACCACAATGCTATGAAGCTTGAAATCAACCACAGAAAAAAGTCTGGAAAACCTCCAAAAGCATGGAGGTTAAAGGACACCCTACTAACGAATGAGTGGGTCAACCAGGCAATTCGAGAAGAAATTAAAAAATATATGGAAACAAACGAAAATGAAAATACAACAATCCAAACGCTTTGGGATGCAGCGAAGGCAGTCCTTAGAGGAAAATACATTGCAATCCAGGCCTATCTCAAGAAACAAGAAAAATCCCAAATACAAAATCTAACAGCACACCTAACGGAAATAGAAGCAGAACAGCAAAGGCAGCTTAAACCCAGCAGAAGAAGAGAAATAACAAAGATCAGAGCAGAAATAAACAATATAGAATCTAAAAAAACTGTAGAGCAGATCAACGAAACCAAGAGTTGGTTTTTTGAAAAAATAAACAAAATTGACAAACCTCTAGCCAGGCTTCTCAAAAAGAAACGGGAGATGACCCAAATAGATAATTTCATGAATGAAAATGGAATGATTACAACCAATCCCTCAGAGATACAAACAATTATTAGGGAATACTATGAAAAATTATATGCCAACAAATTGGACAATCTGGAAGAAATGGACAAATTCCTGAAAACCCACACTCTTCCAAAACTCAATCAGGAGGAAATAGAAAGCTTGAACAGACCCATCACCAGTGAAGAAATTGAATCGGTTATCAAAAATCTCCCAACAAATAAGAGTCCAGGACCAGATGGCTTCCCAGGGGAGTTCTACCAGACGTTCAAAGCAGAGATAATACCTATCCTTCTCAAGCTATTCCAAGAAATAGAAAGGGAAGGAAAACTTCCAGACTCATTCTATGAAGCCAGTATTACTTTGATTCCTAAACCAGACAGAGACCCAGTAAAAAAAGAGAACTACAGGCCAATATCCCTGATGAATACGGATGCCAAAATTCTCAATAAGATACTAGCAAATCGAATTCAACGGCATATAAAAAGAATCGTTCACCATGATCAAGTGGGATTCATTCCTGGGATGCAGGGCTTGTTCAACATTCGCAAATCAATCAACGTGATACATCACATTAACAAAAAAAAAGAGAAAAACCATATGATCCTGTCAATCGATGCAGAAAAGGCCTTTGACAAAATCCAGCACCCTTTCTTAATAAAAACCCTTGAGAAAGTCGGGATAGAAGGAACATACTTAAAGATCATAAAAGCCATTTATGAAAAGCCCACAGCTAACATCATCCTCAACGGGGAAAAACTGAGAGCTTTTTCCCTGAGATCAGGAACACGACAGGGATGCCCACTCTCACCGCTGTTGTTTAACATAGTGCTGGAAGTTCTAGCATCAGCAATCAGACAACAAAAGGAAATCAAAGGCATCAAAATTGGCAAAGATGAAGTCAAACTTTCGCTTTTTGCAGATGACATGATATTATACATGGAAAATCCGATAGACTCCACCAAAAGTCTGCTAGAACTGATACATGAATTCAGCAAAGTTGCAGGATACAAAATCAATGTACAGAAATCAGTTGCATTCTTATACACTAACAATGAAACAACAGAAAGACAAATAAAGAAACTGATCCCGTTTACAATTGCACCAAGAAGCATAAAATACGTAGGAATAAATCTAACCAAAGATGTAAAGGATCTGTATGCTGAAAACTATAGAAAGCTTATGAAGGTAATTGAAGAAGATTTAAAGAAATGGAAAGACATTCCCTGCTCATGTATTGGAAGAATAAATATTGTCAAAATGTCAATACTACCCAAAGCTATCTACACATTCAATGCAATCCCAATCAAAATTGCACCAGCATTCTTCTCGAAACTAGAACAAGCAATCCTAAAATTCATATGGAACCACAAAAGGCCCCGAATAGCCAAAGTAATTTTGAAGAAGAAGACCAAAGCAGGAGGCATCACAACCCCAGACTTTAGCCTCTACTACAAAGCTGTCATCATCAAGACAGCATGGTATTGGCACAAAAACAGACACATAGACCAATGGAATAGAATAGAAACCCCAGAACTAGACCCACAAACGTATGGCCAACTCATCTTTGACAAAGCAGGAAAGAACATCCAATGGAAAAAAAGACAGTCTCTTTAACAAATGGTGCTGGGAGAACTGGACAGCAACGTGCAGAAGGTTGAAACTAGACCACTTTCTCACACCATTCACAAAAATAAACTCAAAATGGATCAAGGACCTGAATGTGAGACAGGAAACCATCAAAACCTTAGAGGAGAAAGCAGGAAAAGACCTCTCTGACGTCAGCCGTAGCAATCTCTTACTCGACACATCCCCAAAGGCAAGGGAATTAAAAGCAAAAGTGAATTACTGGGACCTTATGAAGATCAAAAGCTTCTGCACAGCAAAGGAAACAACCAACAAAACGAAAAGGGAACCAACGGAATGGGAAAAGATCTTTGCAAATGACATATCGGACAAAGGGCTAGTCTCCAAAATCTATAAAGAGCTCACCAAACTCCACACCCGAAAAGCAAATAACCCAGTGAAGAAATGGGCAGAAAACATGAATAGACACTTCTCTAAAGAAGACATCCGGATGGCCAACAGGCACATGAAAAGATGTTCAGCGTCGCTCCTTATCAGGGAAATACAAATCAAAACCACACTCAGATATCACCTCACGCCAGTCAGAGTGGCCAAAATGAACAAATCAGGAGACTATAGATGCTGGAGAGGATGTGGAGAAACGGGAACCCTCTTGCACTGTTGGTGGGAATGCAAATTGGTGCAGCCACTCTGGAAAGCAGTGTGGAGGTTCCTCAGAAAATTAAAAATAGACCTACCCTATGACCCAGCAATAGCACTGCTAGGAATTTATCCAAGGGACACAGGAGTACTGATGCATAGGGGCACTTGTACCCCAATGTTCATAGCAGCACTCTCAACAATAGCCAAATTATGGAAAGAGCCTAAATGTCCATCAACTGATGAATGGATAAAGAAATTGTGGTTTATATACACTATGGAATACTACGTGGCAATGAGAAAAAATGAAATATGGCCTTTTGTAACAACGTGGATGGAACTGGAGAGTGTGATGCTAAGTGAAATAAGCCATACAGAGAAAGACAGATACCATATGGTTTCACTCTTATGTGGATCCTGAGATACTCAACAGGAACCCATGGGGGAGGGGAAGGAAAAAAAAAAGAGGTTAGAGTGGGAGAGAGCCAAAGCATAAGAGACTGTTGAGAAGTGAGAGCAAACTGAGGGTTGATGGGGGGTGGGAGGGAGGACAGGGTGGGTGATGGGTATTGAGGAGGGCACCTTTTGGGATGAGCACTGGGTGTTGTATGGAAACCAATTTGACGATAAATTTCATATATAAATAAAAAAAATAATGGGTTAATTGGGATATGACTTTTCTTCATATATGCATCTTGATCAGAGTTTCTGCTAAACTTGTGAGGTAGTGATGCTACACAGGCACAGAGGTGGGACGGACCTCGACTCCTGGCCCTGCCACAGGCTAGCTGTGTGACCTTGGGCACTCAATTTGTTTCATCTCTCTGAGTTTCAGTATTTAGCACGCTTAAAAAGGGGGTAAAGATATGTGCTGCCTCCCAAGGTTAAGCATGAGGCTCAAATGGGTTGATGAGTTAGTGTGCTCTAAGCAAATGTTGGCCAAGAGTTCCTTTCTTTCAAAATTGGTTGATGTGATTGGGACTCCTTTTGTAAGATCCATGAGCAGAGGCTTGGAGGAAAGTAGATAAAAATTCTGCTTCTGTTTGTGTGTTTCTGAGTTGCCTGTGGCTGTAGTACTCGGCTATCTAACCGGGTGCTGCTTCAGCATGCATGAAATACTTCAAATGGGCAAGACGGTTTTTCTTTATCCTAAACTTCAGGCTGTTGGTTGGAAGCACATCTGTGGAAGCATCTGTGATCTGACAGCTTGAAGGCTCCATGAGAAGTCAAGTGTGCAAGGGAGCCCAGCTTTGAGCCAACCAGGGAAAGGATGGCTTAGCTCTCAAAGGAACATGCACGTTTCTCAGGTGATAGAGTAGAGAATGAAATGTGTCCCTTTAAACTCCACATTCCCCTGCTCTTCAACTTCTAAGGAAGTCTTTGGCTACCAGCTGTCTGGGCTCTGGAGCCAGCATAGTATTTTTCTTCTTTTTGTTTATCCTGGTTCATGATTTGCTCCCCTTTATCTTAAAAATTGTCTTTATTATAGAAAATTTCAAATATGTAAAAGTCAAGAAAATAGTATATTATACCCTCATGTCCTGAGGACCTAATTGTAAACATAATCAACTCCATGTCTGATCTTGTTTCATCTGTATTTCTACCCGTTTTGTCCTTGCTCCCCTCTTCCCCTGGTTTATTTGAAGCAAATCCCACACGTTGCATTTTATTAAAAATATCATCCTGTTTGTTTTTATTTTTAAAAAGTTTTGTTGTAGTATAATTGGCATAACTTGCAGGAAACTAAAGTGTGCTGTTTGATAAGTTTATACATCAGTGTGGATGTGTATACACAGATCAAAAAGTATATACACACACATATCCATGAAACCACCACAGTCTAGATAGTGAACATACCGATCACCAAAAA
>NW_024412680.1:0-4289 GCF_014898765.1 Herpailurus yagouaroundi | reverse complement strand
CCTTCATGGAGCTCCTAAAACTCCTGAAATTTCCTAAGTGAGGAAAGGTTAGGACTTGAGGTCCCCGGGTGGGAAAAAACACGTATTTTGGAACGATGCCGGGAGTGTTTGACCATAGCAAACCCCCTCGGGCGTAAGATCCTTCTCCAGAATGTAACAGATACCACCTACGCTCCCTCAGGAATTTAACACTCAAACTACCTAAGTAAAAAAAGGAAACCATAAGACTTGCGTTATAGGAAGGACGCTATGATCAGCCTGACTCCTCACACAATGGAGTCGAGCCAATCAGGAGTGGGCAACCTGGCACCTAGAGTTATCCAGCCAGTGAGGATAGAACCTGAGAAGGAACAGGGGGGAAGGGAAGGGAGGGCTGACCAGAACCTTAGAAAACAAGGAGCCTTGCCTACAGTGGCTGGTATTCACTTTCAAATGCCCCCTCTCTGTAAAGACAGCTTTCATACTACTCTAATAGACTTTTGCCTGCTCCTCATTTTGTGCCCATCTCTTCCTTCTTCCACACAGCAAGAAAACAAGTCCCGGGTACTGAGGCGAAAACCCTGCAACAAGGACAGAGGAAGACCAAATTGCACATTGCTTATTATAACTCACAGTATCACACAGCCATTGTTAGGGGATGCCAAGCACCCTTGTAAGACCATGGCCGGACCTGAGTTTTTGGTCATTTTAGCTCAGAAAGCTGCTTGTTGTAACCTGAGGGAATCTGACCACAATTAGTTTTATCCTTTTTGGGTTTTTTATCTATTTTTTTTTCCTCTACTCTTTCCCCCGCCCCCTCACTTTTCTTTTTTCTTTATTCTGTCCCTTTACCTTTGTCTCATTTTTCTTTCTTTTTTTCCATTTTATTTTTTTATTCAGTTTTCATGTTTATTCATTTTTGAGAGAGAGACAGACAGACAGACACAGCACGAGCCGGGGAGGGGCAGAGAGAGAGGGAGCCACAGGCTCCCAAGCAGCCTCCAGACTCTGAGCTGTCAGAGCCTGACGCGGGGCTCGAACCCAGGAACTGTGAATCATGACCCGAGCTGAAGTCGGACACTCAACCGAGTGAGCCACCCAGGCGCCCCTCTTTCTTTCTTTCTTTCTTTATTTTTTTTTTTAACTTTATTTATTTATTTTGAGAGAGACACAGAGAGTGAGTGGGGCAGGGGCAGAGAGAGGGAGAGACAGAATCCCAAGCAGGAACTGGAACTCACAAACCATGAGATCGTGACCTGAGCCAAAACCAAGAGTTGGATGCTTAAGGCACTGAGCCACCCGGGTGCCCCTCTCATGTTTCTTTCTAAATAAATCTAGAGCTAATATCTTTCAGGAACATTTTGTTTTTTTCCCCTACACTTGTTCACTACCCTCCCCCCACCACACACACACACACACACACGCTCTCTCCCAAAGATGAAGCTTGTTTGAAATATGCTAAACTGATTCTCTCCCTGATAATATCTGCAGATTTGAGTTAAGTAACCTAGAAAACAGGCCATCTCGTTGAATGTGATGTAACTTGGGTAAAAATTAATTTTAAAAAACCTCATATAGAGACACCCAGGTGGCTCAGGGGGCTAAGCGTCTGACTTCAGCTTAGGTCCTGATCAAACAGCTTGTGGGTTTTAGCCCCGCATTGGGCTCTGCACTGACAGCGTGGAGCCTGCTTGGGATTCTCTCTCTTTCTCTCTCTCTCTGTTCCTACCCCACTTGCACTCACTCTCTCTCTCTCAAAAATAAATAAATAAAAACTTTAAGGGGAAAAAAACCCCCTCATACAATGAGGAGGAAAGCTGATAAATGCAAACAAAAAAGGGCAGCCCGATGTCTGAGGCCAGGTACTCCCCTGCATGGTTTTAGTTTCTGCAATCTTGCTTGTCTCTTGCATCGGCCAGCAGCCAGGAACCAGAAACTTTGCTAAACTAGTCCTGCCCAACCCGGAAGCACGTATATGTAAAAACTCAGTAAACCTCCAGCCCAACGTTCAGGCTTTGGAGGTGACTCCACTGAGCGAACACCAGTGCAAAATAAACAGTCCGTTCTGATTCCCTGCATGCTTGTCCCTGGACAAGCTCGTGCTGGATGCCCAGCATTTGCTGTAACAACAGAATGGAGTCAGGAGGCCAGCAGGGGAAGCTCTCCTATGGGAAGGGGAATTAAAAGAGAGAGAAGCAAACCCTAAGAGACGTTTGTTGTTGTTATGTGTATTTATTTTTTGAGAGAGACAGAACACAAGCAGGGGCCGGGCAGAGAGAGAGAGAGGGAGACACAGAATCCGAGGCAGGATCCAGGCTCCGAGCTGTCAGCACAGAGCCCAACACAGGGCTCAAACTCATGAACAGCGAGATCATGACCTGAGCTGAAGACGCCTTAACTGACTGTGCCACCCAGACGTCCCCGAGAGACTCTTTTTTTTTTTTTAATTTTTTTTTTTCTTAATGTTTTTATTTATTTTTGAGACAGAGAGAGACAGAGCATGAGCAGGGAAGGGGCAGAGAGAGAGGGAGACACAGAATCGGAAGCAGGCTCCAGGCTCTGAGCCATCAGCACAGAGCTCGATATGGGGCTCGAACTCACAGACTGTGAGATCATGACCTGAGCCGAAGTCAGACGCTCAACCGACTGAGCCACCCAGGAGCCCCGAGAGACTCTTAATGATAGAGAACAAACTGGGGGTTGATGGAGGGAGGTGAGTGGGGGATGGGCTAAATGCGTGACGGTATGAAGGTGTTATGATGAGCACGGGGTATTATATGAAAAGTATATGTGAAGCGATGCATCACTAAATTCTACTCCTGAAACCAATATTGCACTATATGTTCATTGATATGGGCAGCAAAGGCAGAAAGGAATGTAGATAAAATTAAATTTGCTTATAACCTGCAGCCTATTGACAAATAGAATACTTTAAGCAGGCAGAGCGTTGGTTCAAAGAGGTGGTTTTATTAAAGCATGGGGACAGAACTTAGGGGCAGAGAGAGCTGCCCTGGGATTGTAAGGAGAGACTGATGATATACTTGGGAGTTGGGGGAGGTCAAGACTAGGAGACGTTTCCAGAAGGACTTTTATATGTTAAAGAAGACTTACAGAATCCAGAAGCCTAGCTATTGTGAAGCAAAAGTTGTTCTCCCCCCTGGCAAAGCATTAACGGTAAAACGGTCTGGAGTTCCCAGAGAAATGTTTCACTCTGCCTGCCTCATGCTCCCTCATCAAGCTCTAGTTAGGTAATCTTCTTTATAAACCCCTCTCATCACCTAGAAGAAAGTAACCTTGTCATAACTGATATGGGCAGCAAAGGCAGAAAAGAATGCAGATGAAATTCAATTTCCTTCTGACCTGCAGCCCATATCAGTTATGACAAGGTTACTTTCTTCTAGGTGATGAGAGGGGTTTATAAAGAAGATTACCTAACTAGAGCTTGATGAGGGAGCATGAGGCAGGCAGGGCAAAATACAAGCCCTCCGCCGGGTGGGACGCGTGAGAGGTGCCTCAGGCACACCTGGCTGCCTGAAGACAAAGGAAAGAAACAAAACACGACAAAACAAATGGTTAACTGAGAGATCCCAGTCCCTCGGGACAAGTGTCTCCATCAGTCTGCGAACGTCTTAGTAAATTACAGGAGAAAAGCGGCGTTATCAATAGCCTAATTTCCAGAAACCCGTAGACTCCGTTTCCTGTAACCCCAACCACACCCGTCCACAGTGACGTGGGGAACAAAGGCAAGAAGGAAATGGCAGGTAAAATTCAATTTCCTTATAACCTGCAGCCCATCGACAGATATCGGAGGCGGGCTTCACTCCAGGAGTACGACTTCACTCCAGGAACTCCCCACTGTCTCAATGTCAATGCTTTGCTAGAGAGACAAACAACCTCAGCTTGACTTTCGCAAGGCCTCAGGTACCTTAGGGGTCCTCTTTAGCATATCAAAGTCCCTCCGGAGGCCTCTCTTTTAACTTTTTGTCCCCAACCCCATAGGATAAATCCAACCATTCTTCACAAACCCCAGTTCACCTCTTTCTGCCCACTGGCTCTGTCCCCGTGCTTTAATAAAATCACCTTTTTTGCACCAACATCGTCTGTGTTCAAGAATTCTTTTTTGGGGCCGCTGGGTGGCTCAGTCAGCTAAGCATCTGACTTCCACTCAGGTCACGATCTCACAGGTTGTGAGTTCCAGCCCCACATTGGGCTCTCTGCTGTCAGCGTGGAGCCCGCTTCAGACCCTGTGTCCTCTCTCTGCCTCTCCCCTGACTTGTGCTTTCTCTCTGTCTCAAAAATAAGTACCCAAA
>NW_024412679.1:0-5666 GCF_014898765.1 Herpailurus yagouaroundi | reverse complement strand
GTTCGCGGGGCCCGGTTCTGGAGGCCGCGGGAGGAGGGCGTGTGTCCAGAGGCGGTGGGAGAGGGAGGGCGCTGCGGCCGGAGGGGGGCGCGAGCGCGTCGGTGGAGGCCGGGTGGTCCGGGAAGACGGGCGCCCCTGCCTGGGCTGACTCGGTTACCGCCCCGCCTCTTGGTTCTCCTTGTATCCTTCCTGGAGTCTGAGCGGCTCTCCAGTGGGGTCCGTGACTGCTTCTTGAGGTGTGGTGTTACTCAGTCCGGCATTAGGGAAGGATCTCCAAGAATCCCTTACTTTTTGTCTCATTGAATAGAAACATTTTTTTGTTTGTTTGTTTGTTTGTTTTTCTTCTCGAAGGTTACTGACTTATTCAGAATCACAGTTTGTTAGTGGCGAAGACTGGAAGTTGTGTCTCCCGACCCCAGAGAGACTGCCTGCTTTTCCACACGAGGAAAGGCAAATTACTTTTAAAAAGATCCTTTTGAGAAACGGCAACCAGGATCAAGAAATGAAAACATAGACCTTTCATTAAAGCATTGCTTTTTATCGTTTTCTGTGTAATCAGTAATCAAAGGTTTAGTAACAGTGGGGAAATTGATAAACAGTTTAATCAGGAGTATTTTTTTAAGTTTACTTATTTTGGGGAGAGAGGGAGAAAGAGAGAGAACCCTGAAGAAGCAGAGAAAGAAGGAGAGAGAATCCCAAGCCGGTTCAACACTGTCAACGCAGAGCCTGATGTGGGGCTCGCTCCATCCCGCCATCCCTGAGATCTTGACCTGAACAAGAATGCAGGCTTAAGTGACTGAGCCACCCAGGTGCCCCAGGTTGGGAGTATTTTTTGTAGCAGTTTTGGTGAAGACTTAATGTTACTTCACTGAGTATAATGTTTTATTTAAACCTACTTTTTAATTTAAAAATTTTTTTGTGAACATCAAGAGAGCTTTAAACTGTTAAAAATCCCCAGGAAGCAAATATTTAGGGTTTTCCCAGTGAAAACTTTTATGCCCAGCAGCCATTACATGATTATGTCAGAGTCCTATTAGATAGTTGTTCTTTGAGCATCTGCTGTCCTTTCTGAAGGTGAAAGGCACTGACGCTCTTCGTATCTATTGGGTTGTATAGTTTCATAGGGCAGGAGCATTCAGGAGCCACCAGGCAGGCCAGCTCTTTTAGGACCTCATTTCTCCTGTAACTCAGCACGTCACCAGAGTTGTCTACACTTTTCCAAGACAGCAGAAAATGAACAAATCCCAGGTAAGTTCTTCATTCCCCACATTATTTTGCAGTGGACTTGGTGAGATTTGTGAGTCCCATACTAATGGGAAATTAGCAATAGACAGAAATCTATCTTTACAGAAAGTAGTGACAGATCAATAGCAAGACTAAAGTGGCTTCTAGATACATACTGATCATTCTATATCTTAGAGTTTCTAAACTGACCTACAAATAACATCTCTGTTGTTTCTGATAATCATGGAGAAGGAGGACACCGTCTTTTGGATACAGACAGAATTTTTATAAGACACAAAGACTTCTTGGATGATATCTTTTTTATCTTTTAACCTTCCTGTGACAGCCCTGAAATGAGTGCCTAAAACTATTCCTCACTGAAAGTAAAAGGATTCAAGAGCTAGTTCAAGTAGTTAATTTAATGATGGTCTTGTTCGATCCTTGTATAAAACCTGATATGTTTAGGGTCGCCTAGGTGGCTCAGTAGGTTGAGCTTTTGAGTTTGGCTCAGGTCAGTATCTCACACTCCGTGAGTTTGAGCCCCGTGTCAGGCTCTGTGTTGACAGCTCAGAGCCTAGAGCCTGCTTCAGATTCTGTGTCTCCTTCTCTCTCTGCCTCTCTCTCACTCACACTCTGTCTCTTGCTCTCTCAAAAATATATAAACATTAAAAAGAAAAACCCTGATACGTTTAGAGGAATGAATATGGCCTGCATGCTGGTTAACAAGAACTTTCCATGAGTACTTTAACCAGGTTGTGTATGCGAGTTGTATAGCCTATCATTTAAAGTTAAATTCTCCAGTAAGTCTGTCTGAGCTTCTCCATCAAATTCATCCCATAGCTTTCTGCCTTGGTTTTTCTTCTTCACTGTTTGGGATCTGTCCAGGTAAAGGTTGCCAATGATTCAATTGTATTTACTGACCACTCTTTCCAGGAGACTCTTTGTCTCTTTTGATGGATACTGGAAAAATGGTTGAATAATACTGTTTATTGTTTTGAGTACTTCTAAAAATATGTAAATTATCTTAATGTGTAATTGACAGGCATTTTCTCTTCTTAGTTCACTAGTAATTTGAGATCTATCCATCCATATGTAGCTTATTTCCTTTTTTTTTTTTTTTTTTAATTAGAATCTTAATCAGGCTGCGGACTCAGTGCAGAGGTCAGTCTCACGACAGTGAGATCATGACCTGAGCCAAAATCAAGAGTCACGTGCTTTACCACCTAGACACCCCTGTAGTTTGTGTCTTTTAATGTTGGATTTTCCCGCTGTGTGGCCACACTGTATTCTAAATACTATATTTTACTGATAGACATGTAGGTAATTTGCATGTTTCATTAATATAACAGCTGCTGTGAATATCCTTGTCATTCTCTATGGTAAATGCAGATGTATCTCCAGACCCTGGAGCATTGCTTCTCAGAGTGAGGATCTTTGGCCAGAAATGGCAGCGTCACCTCGAAACTTGTTTGACATGCAGATTGTGACCCACCATCCCAAACCTACTGGAAGAGAACTTTTGGAGGCCAGGCCCAGCAATCTGTGTTCTTACAGGATGTCCGTGTGATGGTTGATAACACATTAAGTTTAAGAATCACTGGTCCAGTGTTCAGTGATTAGTATCTTTGAGTTACAGGATATTAGGATTTCTCATTTTTCTAGGTAAATTGTTACTCATCAGAAAACTGTGTCTTCTCCAGATACAGAAGTTATTCCTACTTCAAATGGTTACAGACTTCACTGTTTAATTTGTATGTGTCTGATTATTGAGTTTGTGCAAATTTCATAAATTTACGGTGTATAAGTGTTCAGCAATTTCAAGAGTGGGTGGAATTCTTGCACACCCATTGTTAGAATTATTTCTTTGTATTCAGTGGTTTTTTAAAAATATACATGTATCTCCCCCCACCCAAGAGAGGTAGCGTGAGCTCAGGAGAGGGGTAGAGGGAGATGGATGGAGAGAATCTTAAGCCGACTCCACACTCAGGGTAGAGCCCGACATGAGCCTGGATCCCACGTCCCTGGGGTCAGGACCACAGCAGAAATCAAGAGTCTGATGTTCAACTGAGCCACCCTGTATTATGTATTAATATTTAAATATATTTTTATTTGCACTTTTTTAACTGCTTGTTGCTGGCATGTTATTTTTTATATATTGACCTTATTTCCAACAATTTTCTACACTAATTTACTACATCTAATTGTTTATCTGTATTTCCTAAAAAATTGGATTTTTTATGTATACACATGTATAATCTGGGAATAGTGACACTGCCATATACTTTTCCCAGATTTTGTACTTTTTTTTCTATATTGCCCTCTTAGGTCCTCAAATATATAATATTAAGTAGAAGCAAGAGTAGGGGGGAAACTTTCCTTTCAGTATGGATTTTTGCTGTATTTGTTTACATTTCATAATGGCATCAAGGATGTCCAGTTTTATTCCTAGTTACCTAAAATTTTTCTTTTTTTTGATGAGTGCCAATTAAATTTAAAAAAAAATTTTAATGTTTATTTTTGAGAGAGAAAGAAAGAATACCAGCAGGGAAGGAGCAGAGAGAGAGGGAGACAGAGAATTCAAAGCAGGCTCCAGGCTCTGAGCTGTTAGCACAGAGCCCAACTTGGGGCTCGAACCCACGAACTGTGAGATCATGACCTGAGCCGAAGCTGGACCCTTAACTGACTGAGCCAACCAAGCACCTCAATGAGTGCCAATTAAATTATTTAAAATGGTTTTGGACATCTATTGAAATCGTCATATGATTTGTCTCCTTCATTTTCTTAGTAAATTACATCAAATCTTATGCAATTAAATTTAATGTAAAATTAATTACAACAAATTTAAATGTAAAACTAACAAGATATGTCTGAAATAAACCTAACTGGGTCATGGCAATATTTTGTTTTAGAATTATGTATCTGTGTCCATGAGAGACATTGAGCAATGAGGTATTTTTTCCTGGTGGGGGACATGTTCTTGTTAGGATTTAGTATTTAGTGTCAAAGATATGTTGAATTCATAACAAGAATTCTTGAGTATTTCCTCCTGCTTTCTCCCCAAGATTGTGTTTTATTTTGTTTCTGCTTCTTTCTTAGGTATTCATTCATAGGTAAGGACATCTTTACCTGGAATTAGTTTGTTTCCCTCCCTTCCTTTCTTTCTTCATTGTTAAGTAGGCTCTGCGCCCAGTGTGGGGATCGATCTCATGACCCTGGCTTACAACATCCCATTTTTTTCCTCTTTCTCCCAGCCTCTGGCAGTCCCCATTTTATACTCTGTTTCTATGAAATTGGCTTTATGGTGAGTTATAGTGTATGATATTTGTTTTCTCTCTGACTTACTTCATTTAGCATAATGCCCTCAAGGTCTGTCCATATTGTCTCAAGTGGCAGGATTTCCTTTGTTTTTATGGTTGAATAGTATTCCATTGTGTGTGTGTGTGTGTGTGTGTGTGTGTGTGTGTGTGTGTGCGCGTGTTTATATATATATTGTATATGCATGTATGTATACACGCATTATCTTTACCCCATTCCTCTGTTGATGAACTCTAAGCCTCATGCCTCATCTACTATCAATAATGTTGCAGTGAACAGGGGATTACAGGTGTCTTTTGCAGTTTTGATTGCATTTCTTTTGGATTTTTGCCTAGAATTGGATTGCTAGATCATCTGGTAGTTCCATTTTTAATTTTTTGAGGGACCGCCATAGTGTTTTCCAAGGTGGCAACACCAGTTTACATTCTCACCAACAGTGAATGTGGGTTCCCTTCATGCCACAGTCTTGCCATTTGTCATTTCTTGTCTTTTTGATAATAGCCATTCTGAGAGGTGTGAAAGAGATATCTCATTGTGGTTTTGATTTGCATTTCCTTGATGGTTCATGATATTGAGCACCTTTGCATGTACATATTGGCCGTTTGTAGGTCTTTGGAAAAATGTCTGTTAGGTCCTTTGCTCATTTTAATTGGATTATTTGCTTTTTGGTTTTTGAGTTGTATGAGTTATTTATACATTTTGGATATTAATGTCTTATCAGATACATGATTTGCGAATATCTTTTCCCATTCTGTAGGTTACTTTCCAGTTCATGGACTGTTTGCTGGGCAGAGCTCTTAAGTTCGATAAAGTCTTGTTTGAGCTTTTGTTGCCTTGCTTTTGGCATCTTATCCAAAGAAAACATCATCCTAGAGAACAATGTTGAGCTTCTCCCCTATGTTTTCTTCTAGGAATTGTATGGTATCAGTTCTTATGTTTAAGTCTGATTCATTTCAAGTTAATTTGTATGAGTGGTGTAAGATAGGGGTATAGTTTCATTCTTTTGCGTGTTGGTATCCCGTTTTCCTGTCACCATTTACCAAAGAGACTATCCTTTCCCCATTGTGTGTTTTTGCAACCCTGTCAAAAATCAGTCGACCATATATGCGTGGGTTTATTGGGGGGTT
>NW_024412678.1:0-3989 GCF_014898765.1 Herpailurus yagouaroundi | reverse complement strand
TAAAACCAAAAAGAATTAAAGGGCGCCTGGGTGGCTCAGTCGGTTAAGCATCCAACTTCAGCTCAGGTCATGATCTCGCGGTTCGTGAGTTTGAGTCCCACGTCGGGTTCTGTGCTGTCAGCCTGTCAGCGCAGAGCCCGCTTTGGATCCTCTGCCCCACTCTCTCTGCCCCTCCCCCGCCTGCACTCCCCCCCCCCCGAAAAAAAGGATTAAAAAAAAAGAATTAAAAAAAAATAATTCACTTAACCCACTGTTGTGTCGGGTCTCTACTGCAGCAGCTGAACCTGTACGTAACCTGATAACGGAGGGAGTCCATGTATCTGTTATCTTTTGCCACAACAGTGCTAACTAATAAAGCATCCTCAAAACTCAGGAGGCTGGGAAACCGATTCTCACAGGTTGGCCGTTACCGCTGTACTTTAATGCCCTGCTGGCTGGATCGGCGCGGCTTCTCGCTGCTGGTCTTGTCTCCCCGCGTTGCTGCCGGGACCCAGGCTGAAGAGGCAGCGGCTACCCAAGAGAAGCGTAAGAGAGCAAGCACTCTTGCTCTCTTCGAGCCTAAGCACGGAGCCTCTTCGAGCCTCTTCGAGCCTAAGCACGGAACCAGCCCCAAGCCCCAAGCCAGGGGATGGGAAAGTACACTGTGGCCACGAGGAGACACAGCAGGAGCGGGGATGCGGGGAGGGCCCATAATTCTCTCTCCCAGAATGTGACAGAGTCCTGGGTTAGAGGCTACGACACGGTGGCCCTGCTCTTCTAGGCGTCACCTACGAATGGCGCGGAGTGAAAGATAGCGTCCGTCCATGTGAAGACTCAACCGCAGTTCTCTAGGTTTAGGTCAGGAGCCCTGACAAGACAAGAATCACATCTCCTTCCTCTTCCCAACGCCTAGTGCCAGACCCTGCCCTCAGGGCTGACTCGGGGATATTACTGGGTGAATCTGAGACCATTTCTTCACTCTCTGCATAGGATTCCTTATGTAATACAGACTGACCTCCTAAAGGTCAGCACACAGTGCTATGTGTTCGCCCCCAAAGCTGCAAAGGGACCGTGCCATTGGGAACTGAGATGTGTACCTAGGTCTGTCTACACCGCATCCTGGATCCACTGCCTCCCAGAGGGACCTCCAGAAGAAAGGACTTCTACAAGTTAAATATCGCAGACTTCACACTCCAAAGGAGAACCGCTTGAAGAGAGCCATGGTTGACGCTAAGGAATGCCACCATCACCACGGAATTCCAGGCACCGGGCATGTGGGTAGAAAGTATATTTTAGGGCAGTGACTCATGGTAAGTCGTTTCCCCCAGACCCTAAAACGGACTATTCCACGTCAAGCTGTCTCAGGCTCAGGCTGATAACAGGGCAGCCACAGGGGACCTAATGGGAGCTGCGTTGTCACGGTCCGAGTCTGTACACACCGCTTGTATAACCTGCCCAAGTTCGCAAAGACAATGTATCAGTCGCCGCTCTTTATGCTCCAAGTGAAAGAAATCCAACTAAAATATGCTTAAACCAAAAATGTCATACAGTGTATCGGCTCACATAACCGGGAAGCCTAAGATCTTAAAGCTGGCCGCATCTAGCGCTCAAACGTCATTCTCTCCCCAACTGTCCCTCAGTTGTGCTTTCCTCCGTGATGGCTTCAGGCTTCAGGATGCATGCCCCAAGACTGCAAAGATAGTCGGTAGTAACTCCAACTCTCCACTGAGGTTGAGCAAGCCTCATAAAGGAAAGCCAGTCTTCAAAAAGCCTCTGATTGGTCTGCTTGGACCCTGTATCTGGTAGGAGGAGACCCTGATTGGCCAGCCATGGCCACGTGCACCTGCAAGGTGGGCCTTAAACCAGTACTTAAGTCTCTGCTAGGGCACAGGAACTGAATAGAAAGTCAAGAGAGGGGTTGTCTCACGGCAAGTTGAGGGGGTGAGGTGACAAATGGAAGACCAGACATTGAGGCTAGATTGAACTAACCCTAAGCCTAAACTTTGAACAGGCTTTCACACGTTCATAGATGCTATTGTGAGTAAAACACAAATTCACTTAAGAGCAGGAGTGCCTTCATAGTAACTTTTGGTCTTTCTGTATTTTTTGTCCCAATTAATAGATATCGAAAGGATACCTACGATCACGAGCAGGTCCAAAGACCATTCTATTTTTTAATATGAGGAAGGGATTCTTAACTGCAGATTAAGAGAGAGAGTGAAGAAAGCAAGAAGAGAAGGGGGCCAGGAAAAGCCCAGCCCAGGAAGCAGCGAAGGAAGGCTCCGGGACAGCAGCGTAGGACAGGTCAAGGAGGTAGCCGAGGGGAATGGCACTAACTGTCATGCCAGAGCACTGGAGCGGAGTGGAGGAGTGATCGTGGCGGGCAGCACAGAAAGAGAAGGAGAAGAAATTAAACCCCGGGGGGTCAGGGGACAGAAACGAGTGCCATCGGACTACATGAGTAAGCTCTGCGGTGAACACTACTTGCCTAGTCACAATTCTGCAACCACTGTCACTCGTGGGGCAAGAGTGACAAAAGTAAACCCCAAGAATGGAATGGGTGGGGGGTGTTAAAGACCTAACTCCTTGCCTGTGTTGCCAGGAAGTCCACAGACAGTGTCTAAAATGGATGAATCAGAGCACCTGGGTGGCTCCGTCGGTTGAGCGTCTGACGTCAGCTCAGGTCACGATTTCACGGTTCGTGGGTTCGAGCCCCGCATCGGGCTTTGTGTTGACAGTGCAGAGCCTGCTTGGGAGTCTCTCTCTCCTTCTCTCTCTTTCAAAAAAAAAAAAAAATTTAAAAAAATCTTTTAAATGGAAGAATTAAGAGCTAGAAACACAAGATAGGTGGAGATAAGCACCCCAAGATCCAGCGAGAGGTAAGGAGGACCGAGGACTGGTGAGCTGGCCCAGGAGGGTGGGGATGGTCGAGGCAAGAGGCTGCTGCGGGTCATTCTGTTTCCTCACCATTTCATTTCATACTATTTGAACTGTAAACTACGTGTGATAACATTTGGGAGGCTTAAAGAGTCCATTCTTTTGTCAACTGCACCTCAAAGCTGTATTTGTGTCCTACTTTATTGAGATAGAATTGACAAATCATTTTTACGAACCCTTTAAATCCGTTTCTTCAAGGAGAGTGGGAGGAACCAGCTTCCTGCAACAGAAGCCATGAGAACATTACCTATTCCGGTTTCAAAAGAAATGGTGGCATTAGTCCTTCTTAGATGATTTCGGTCAGAGACCAAGTAAGGATACATCTGGGGTTCCAACAAGAGAGGCTCTCACTCCAGTGCTCAAAGACCAGTTAGAAAACGGAGATCTGACTGGACTGGGTAGGTACAAATTAGCCAAAACTGTAATAATAATAATAATAATAATAATAATAATAATAATATAGCTAGTTATCCTCAAGTGCTTACTTCAGACCAGAAACCGTCCTGAGGATATTATCTTCTTTAATCCTCACGGCAACTGATATTTTCCCCAATTTACAGATGAGGAACTGAGGCTCAGATAGTTTGGGGACCTTCCCGGAAGTCACACACTGTGGTCCCTCTGCCTGAGGCGAAGGGGCCTCAGAGTGTTGTGATTTACTTCTCTTTTCTAACCACCAATCAAACTTAGAAGTTTCTATCTCTGGTGCCATCTCGAGGGGCCTATGAAAACCACTGACTGTGGCAGTGGTCTCAGGCCCACACTTGCTGGGTTGTGCTGGGCCCCGCGCTGTCTTAGGGAAGGCCTAGAAAACGGTATGGGGTAGAGCCGGTATTCAAACCTAAGCATTCCTGGCTCCAAAGCCCACTTGCCCGGCCACTGAATTATGCTAGTTCTCCAGCTAGAATCAGAGCTGGGTGAGGATCCCACCCGTAGTAATTATGAGTTGTATGGCCTTGGGCCCCCAAGTTCCTTAACCTCTCTTAAGCCTGTTTTATCATCTAAGCCATGGGCATAACAATGGTGCTTACCTTCAGGGTGGTTGCTAAGGATAAATCAAAATTCCTATCTGG
>NW_024412677.1:0-4020 GCF_014898765.1 Herpailurus yagouaroundi | reverse complement strand
GTTGGATCTCTCTCTACAGAGATTTTGTACCACAAGATCAGTACATAAAATGTTTTCAAGTGTTAAGCTATTTTAAATTTTTTTTTAACGTTTATTCATCTTTGAGAGACAGAGACAGAGCATGAGCAGGGAACGGCAGAGAAAAGGAGACACAGAATCTGAAGCAGGTTCCAGGCTCTGAACTGTCAGCACAGAGCCCGACCTGGGGCTCGAACTCACAAACTGCGAGATCATGACCTGACCCAAAGTCGGACGCTCAACCGACTGAGCCACCCAGGTGCCCCTAGTGTTAAGTTATTTTGAAAATCACATTCTATCACCTCATACTTGGCAGACAGTCCAATTCTTAGTTTGTTAAGAAGTTTGAGGTCATTTGACCTGAACCCCTTCATCTACCTGTCAGCTTGTGATTAACACCTATCCCTTATGCTTTCCTTGGGTCCCAAAGAAAGGAAAATGGCTCTCTACATCAATGTTTAGAGTCCCTACCTACATACTGGTTAATGTTCTTTTAGTTTCATTTAACTTACTGTACCTCTGGATAGTTTAAGCAAAGACTGATTTATACAAGAATGTTAGAAAAAAGAAAAGAAAGACCTACTAAGGACCTCGGCAGTAGAGCATGTGGTTCTTTCCTCAGGGATGGTGTCATAAAATGATGGAAGGAAGTATCTGCTTAAGTTTCAAATCTCAGAAGAAACAATCTGATTGGCTAGCTTGTTTCAGAAGCCCTTTCATTGACCAATCACAGTGGAGTGAGATGAGGTTGGGGTCTGTCACTGAAAGAAAGGGGAGCAAAGGTGCTGGATAGATAAGGGTAGTACTATAGTAGAAATAGACCTAGAGGGTGTTGAGCTAGGTGAAATAAGGCAGAGAAAGACAAATACCATATGATTTCACTTATATGTGGAATCTAAAAAACAAAACAAATGCACAAACAAAAACAGAAACAGACTCATAAATCCGGAGAACATACTGGTGGTTGCCAGAGGGGAGGAAGGGGGAGGAATAGGCAAGATAGAAGGGATTAAGAGGTACAAACTTCCCATCATAAAATAAATAATTCATAATGATGAAAAGTATGGCATAGGCAATAGAGTCAATGATATAATAACATTGTGTGATGACATAAATACACAATAAATACACTTATTGTGGTGAATGTTACATAATATATAGAATTATTAAATTTCTATGTTGACCACCTGAAACGAATATAACATCATATATCCATTATACTTCAATAATAAAAGTTTTAAAAAATATAGAACTGCAGTGATACTGACAAACTCTTCCCTCCTGACTTTCCCTCGATCATCAGTGTCTCTCTTTCAATTGGTTATTTCTTCTTGTCTTCAAATAAGTGCAGATACCCCTTAGCTTGAAAGAGAATTTTTCTAACTTTGTAACCTTCACTTCTCATCTTATTTTTTTCCCCTTCTTTTCATCAGGTTCCCAGGCAGCTGATTTACTCTCTGAAGAAAGCTTGCTTATATTGTTCCTCTTCACCTTCTTTGCTATCTCAAACCCTCTCTTTTTTCCAGAAAGTCTTCAGAAAGCCTTTCCTCCATCCCTGTTGACCCCAATCAAAAAATTCTAAAACACCATTTGGTTTCAGCAACATTATTAACTATGTTAGATGCTGTTTATTTGAATTTTTATGGATTTTATAGCTTGTTTTTAATTTTACTTGTTTTCTTTTTTGTTACTGTTTTTTTTTTTAATTTTTTTTTTAACATTTATTTATTTTTGAGACAGAGAGAGACAGAGCATGAACGGGGGGAGGGCCAGAGAGAGAGGGAGACACAGAATCTGAAGCAGGCTCCAGGCTCTGAGCTGTCAGCACAGAGCCTGATGTGGGGCTCGAACTCACGTACCAGTGAGATCGTGACCTGAGCGAAGTCGGACGCTCAACCGACTGAGCCACCCAGGCGCCCCTGTTACTGTTTTACAGTTAAGAATAATAGGGAGTTTATAACATGCTTTTATGTTTGTACATATTTAAATAGTATTATAGTAAAAATAATTCAGATAAACCCTGGGAGTCTGATAGAACACTTTTCTTTAAAAAAGGTCTTAAGTTTCAGGAAATGTAGGTCTATGGTGTCAATTTATTGCTTAATCACAGTATTTCCTGGTAGGTTATTGAACCTCACTTAGTGATAATCCCCACAAAGGTACTATAAATTCTTCAAAGGTAGTGAAAATGAGGTCTGTATTTCTTTGTGTATCTTCCTCGAAATATCTAGCAGCATCTCAAAACCAGATTTTATTGAGTGAACTCATAGAAACTTTGATTCTTAAGAGTAGTTATGAAATTTTTTTAGTGATAAGAACTATCTTTTTTTTTTTTTTAACTTTTACTCATTTCTTTGAGACAGAGAGAGACAGAGCACAAGTGGGGGAGGGGCAAAGAGAGGGAGACACAGGATCCAAAGCAGGCCCCAGGCTCCGACCTGTCAGCACAGAACCCAACCCAGGACTTGAACCCACGAACCACGAGATCATGACCCGATCCGAAGTTGGGTGCTTAACTGACTGAGTCACGGAGACTCCTCAAGAGATAAGAACTATCTTTTACTGAGTCCTGCCTTTTTTTATTTTTTTATTTTTAAAAAAATTTTTTTTTCAACGTTTATTTATTTTTGGGACAGAGAGAGACAGAGCATGAACAGGGGAGGGGCAGAGAGAGAGGGAGACACAGAATCGGAAACAGGCTCCAGGCTCTGAGCCATCAGCCCAGAGCCCGACGCGGGGCTCGAACTCACGGACCGCGAGATCGTGACCTGGCTGAAGTCAGACGCTTAACCGACTGCGCCACCCAGGCGCCCCTGAGTCCTGCCTTTTATTCAGCACCAGGAATTGTACTAGTGCTTTAGACTATCTCCGTCTTCACAATGAACAAATAGAATAGATCTAATGAAGATAACCATTTTACAGATGAGAAAACCGAGGCTCAGAGAGATTAAATAAATTGCCTACGGCCATATACCTAGTAAATACTAGAGCTGCAATCGCATATGAAATGATTGTTAGAGAACTAAGTGCAAGACTCTTACAGCATAAGTCTCATGATAATTTAAAACTATATTTTGTAAGATTTATATTCAGTCCTTAGTCTGTAAGAATATCGCTAGGTTTCTTTTTCTCACTGAATACTTGACAAATGGTAAAAACTTAGTCCGTGTTTATATAGTCATGGATGCATTTCCCCTCACTACATTTTGTACTCTTACTACCAGAAATTTATTTATACTCATTTAGTCAAACAACTTTGTTTAACTTTGCACTTGATAAGAGGATATTTTAATGTTTTGGGCTGTATTTTGTAATACAGGAAATGCCATGCCAACACATCATTAACAGCACATTTCTGCCCATTGACTTTCCATCTGGAGCAAGGAAATATGTGTTGTGGTAAGTACTGTACAGAGAATCAATGTTGCTAATATTTCAACCAGTGAGTAGCCATATAAAACACTGTAAACAGAACCTTAGTGTAAATGGGATAGGCATGTCTCAGCTCAATCTTTGCCTGATAATTGCTGCATGTATCAATTTTTAAGCAATTATACATTATAAAAAAATCATTCCCAAGACTTTAACTCCAGGACTTTAAAATCTTGATGACTTTGTTTCACATTCTCAATGGCACAGATTAGCTAATCGGAGGAAGAGAGGGCTTTGTGGTTAGTGCACAGTAACGTATAGCTTGGCCATGGTTGGGTTGTCCACTCCTTATGGCTGTATTCAAACATGTGGTCAAAACCACTGCGCCCCATCAATGATGCTACTCTTGCTCATTTTTGAAGAGCAAGCTTAAGAGTTAGAGTAACCCTTATTCTAAAGAATAAATATTTAAAGAGGAGGCATTGACCTTTCATGGTGTAAGAAAAAGAATCCAAAATTCTTATCATGGTCTAGAAGTTCCTGCTTACTCTAGACCAACCCGGGTAGCATTCTTGGCCTCTCCTTGACAACCTATGTAAAAACTGCTGTTTCCTCTGCCTGAAGCTCTCC
>NW_024412676.1:5057-7164 GCF_014898765.1 Herpailurus yagouaroundi | reverse complement strand
AATCCATCCCTTTTATCATTTAAAGCATAATAGCATATACATTATCTAAATGTTTAACTTTGTATTATACCTTCCAATAAGTATTTTGATGTAATGTCTGAATACACTGACTTATTGCTTTCTGCTGTGATCCTGTGACACGTGTTGACATTTTATGTTCAGTTACATATGTTTTTAAACGTACTTTTCTTTCAACTTACTTTCCTATTGGTACTCTCTGATGTTTTCCAAATGGTGTATTTATGAAGAAGGGATTTCCTCATGCATTAGGTTTGTATGGTTTCAACTCAGCATGCATTTAGAGATATTGAATAAGGATTGAATTCCAGCTGAAAGCTTTGTCATTCAATTCACATTTTAGAGATTTCCTCTGATATGGGAATTATGATGTTGAATAAGTTAGGACGTGCACCTAGGGGTGTGCCACATTCATCACATTTGCAATGTTCGTCCTATGTATGAACAATGTGATGGTGAGTAGGGCTTGAGCCAAGTGAAACGTTTCACCACATTCTCTACAATTGTAAGGTGTCTCTCAAGTATGAATTTGGTGGTGTGGAATGAGGCTTGAGCACCATTAAAGGGCTTCCCAGATTCTTTTTTGTGTGTGTGTGTGTAAAATCATCTCTATAACACATTCTCTGACAAAAAATCAGGGATTAGCATTGGTTAAAGTCTTGCCACATTGTTTACTTGGGTATCGTTAATCCTCAATGTGGATTCTGTGATGTGGAGTGGTGTTGAGCCCTCCTTAAAAGTTCTCTCACAGTCTTGGGGTGCCTGGGTGGATCAGTCGGTGAAGCATCCAGCTTCACCTCATGTCGTGATATAGCAGTTTATGGGTTTGAGCCCTGTATCAGGCTCTGAGCTGTCTGTGCCGAAACCTCGGAGCCTAGAACCTGCTTTTCATTCTGTGTGTGTGTCTGCCTCTGCACCCTCCCACTCATTCTATGGAAGAAAAACGTTTTAAAAAGTGGGGGGAAAATTCCTTCACAGTCTTAAACTCTGTAACATTTGCTCCAAGATGATTTCTGTAATCTTGAATAAAGGATGATTGGTGATTAAAGCCTTTTGCACACGGTGCATTGGTAAGTGTGGCTCAAGTATGAATTCTGCGATGTTGATGAAGTTCTGAGCATTTGGTAAAGCCCTTGCCACATATCTGACATTGGTAAGGTTTCTCTCCAGTGTGAATTCTGTGATGGACTTTAAGGTTTGACTTAATCCTAAAGGCTTTGCCACATTGTTGACATTGGAAAGGTTTCTCTCCAGTATGAATTTTGTGATGGTAATTAAGGTTTGACTTCAACCTGAAGGCCTTGCCACATTCTTGACATTTGTGAGGTTTCTCTCCACTATGAATTCTCTGATGCTGACTAAGGGATGCTTGCTGGCTAAAGACCTTTCCACATTCTTGACATTTGTAAGGTTTCTCTCCCGTATGCATTCTGTGATGCCGAGTAAGGGATGATTGCTGCATAAAGGCTCTACCACATTCTTGACATTGGTAAGGTTTCTCTCCTGTATGGATTCTGTGATGCTGAGTGAGCCTTGAAGGTAAATTAAAGGTTTTACTGCATTTGTTACATTGGTAAGGTTTCTGTCCGGTATGAATTATGCGATGTAGAAAAAGAGTTGAGTATCTGCTAAAGGCCTTACCACATTCTTTACATTTGTAAGGTTTCTCTCCGGTATGAATTACGTGATGTTGAGTAAGCTGTGAGTACGCTTTATAGGCCTTGCCACATTCTTTACATTTGTGGGGTTTCTCTCCAGTATGAATTCTGTGATGTTCAGTAAGTTGTGAGGAACAGTTAAAGGCTTTTCCACATTCTTGACATTGGTAAGGTTTCTCGCCAGTATGGATTCTGTGATGCTGAGCAAGGGATGATGGGTGGTTAAAGGCCTTGCCACATTCTTGACAGTTGTAAGGTCTCTCTCCAGTATGAATTCTGTGATGTCGACTAAGGGATGATTTCTGAGGAAAGACCTTGCCACATTCTTGACATTTGTAAGATTTCTCTCCAGTATGCCTTCTGTGATGCTGAGTAAGGGATGAACGGTGGCTAAAGGCCTTGCCACATTCTTGACATTTGTAAGGTTTCTC
>NW_024412676.1:3869-5047 GCF_014898765.1 Herpailurus yagouaroundi | reverse complement strand
GTTTGCTAACATGAGAGCCCTGGTTAGACTGTGTCTCAGATTCACTGTATTGAGCCAGTGTAGCTCCATTGAAAATACTCTGGTAATGTTGCAGGGTCACCTCCTCTGTGAAGTACCTCCCAAATTGAGACGTCCTAGGTCCTTTATCTTCATTTTTGAATCTCTGTGTTTTAGAAATATTTGACTGAAAGGTCAATCCAATCCCACTTTCACAATGGTTCACAGCATTGTTTTCACTGTGGGTGAGGTAACTTTCCAAATGTTCCAAATTTTCTTTGCACAAATATGTATGTTTGCATGTTTGATTGGAACTTCTGCTTACAGATGCACACTGCTTTGCACAAATAGTGGATGTAAAAAGGGCGGTTTTCCAAGATGTTTTATGTCCTTCACCCCTTGGGGCCATGAGGTTCTTATTATGGGCAGTCGTCTCAATTGGACTACATCTTTCATGAAACTTCTGATGTGCTTCATTCTTTCTACCTCCGTCCCAGTTTATCATTACGTGTAAATTCTCAAGGGCATGATGTTTCCATGTACCCAGTGACACATTTTGGGAAGAGGCTTCTATGCATGGCTTTGGCAGGAAGCTCTGGGTGCCATGTGAAGATATAGCTGAAAGATAGCAAATAATAAAAAAAGGGACATCATTCCAATTACTACTCTCACATGAAGGTACTGACCACTTCTAATATACAACCTTCAAATCAGTCTGAGAATGTCAGGAAGATGGTTGAGAAGGATTCATCGGGCTTCATTCTTCCTTGACACAAAAGATTACACACAACGTGAAAACATAGCCTAATAGATCATTCTGTAGTTGTTTAATGGTGTAGCACAAATCATATTCCTGTGTCACAAAGAATCAGGAAATTACCATATGAGCCAAAATTTAGAAGGAAGCACAGTTAATTTAAAAGTCAAACAGAAATTAGGAAAATACGATATAGCAAAAGTAGGAATAAAACAACAGGACGAGTTTGTTTTCAGAAGTAACCCAAAAATTTCACAGACCTATAACACCATCAAGTAAGGATGAAAAATTGAAGTTCACCTAAAATCAGAAGTGAAGAACTAAAACAAGACACAGTACATGTGATATCATAGAAATCAAAGTAATCATAATTGGGAAAAAGGATAATTACATGCTAACAAATAGGTATCCAAAAAAAAAAAAA
>NW_024412676.1:1785-3859 GCF_014898765.1 Herpailurus yagouaroundi | reverse complement strand
AAACTCCCAGCAAGGAAAACTCTTATGTCAGATGAATTCACAGAATAATTCATAGACACACATGACAAAGTACTTGAAATCTCCCCAGACATTTCTAGGGAGTGAAGAGAAGGGAGATTATGAAAACCCTTGATCATACCAGCCTTAACAGGTTACCAAAGTTGAAGGAAGATGCTACAAGTATAGAAGACTATGAATGACCATCTGTGGGGAATATTCATGCAACGTCCACCATAAAACTAAGCAAATAGGGGAGCCTGGGAGCCTAAGTTGGTGAAGCACCCGACCCTTGACTTCAGCTCAGGTCATGACTTCAGTCGTGAGATCAGGCCCCATGTCCAGCTCATTACAAACTGAAAAACCTGCTTGGGATCCTCTTTCCTCCTCACTCTCTGCCCCTCCCATTGTCCTCTTCCTTCCTCTCCCTCTCAAAACAAATAAACAAATGAAAAACAAACTGAATCAAAAGCACATTTTACGACATAATCAACTGGGAATTCTTCCTGAAATTCAAGAGTGTTATACCATATGGAAAACTATCGAGTTGGGACTGCACATTACAGACTAAAGATCACAAAGAGAGGATTATCTTAATTCATACAAGACAGGAAGTGAGCATATTGGACACCATTTCATGATTAAAGATACTCAATAAGGAAGAATCCAAGGAAACTACTTCATCCTAATAAAGATCATGTATGTGTGCAAAGCTGAAATCCAACATAATGGATGAGAAGGCCAAAAGCTCCTCCTACAGGATCACAAATAAGATATTGAAGCAACTTTCCCATGTCCATTCCACACAGTACTGGCACTATTCAGAACAATTAGGAAAAAAATACGTAAAAGGAAACCAAATTGGGGGCGCTTGCTTGGCTCACTTAATTGTCTGACTCTTGGTTTTCAACCTGGCACTATGTGAGTTTGAGCCCCACATCAGGCTCCATGCTGACAGCACAGAGCCTGTTGGGGTTCACTCTGTCTCTCTCTCTCTCTCCCTTTCTCTCAGCTTCTCCTGACTCCCACTCTCTCAAAATAAATAAACTTAAAACAATTCTAAAATGGAAACAAATTGGAAGAGAAAAAGCACAATTATCGCTGTTAGAGGATGGCATTATCTATACTAAATCCAAGGAAACTTTTTTTTTTGGTAATCATTATTATTCATTTTTTCCTAATTTTTCTACTAGACACTCCACGTTCAATTTTTTATGCTATGAATGATTGAGTTAATTATTGTATTTCACCTTTTTCTTTTATTACACCTCAACAAAAGAATGAAAAATTTAGCTAAAATTCTGTCAAAGGAAATGCTAAAGAAAAATAAGAAAGAAGTAAAATGAAGACCCAAATAAACAATAACATAACATTGAAAGTAATTCCGTTTCTCCAATACAACAAACAAACTTGACAATACTTTAAATATATTTACAGTGAAAAAAAAAACCCACCAACGAAAAAGAAAAATGGAAAAGAAAACGAGGCAACAGTTACACACAGAAACATACAGTGTGATAAACGATTCCTAAAGCAAACATACACTAACATATTACACAATTTGGAAAAGACCAAGACCACATGCCTTCACTGGTCACTGGACCAAACTTTTAAACAACTAATTCCTTGGATGCCCCGGTGGCTCAGTTGGTTTAGCATGCAACTGTTGGTTTTGGCTCAGGTCATGATCTCACTTTGTGAGTTCCAGCCCCACACTGGGCTCTGCACTGATAGTGGGCACCCTTCTTGGGATGCTCTCTATCTCTATCTCTCCTTACCTCTTCCTTCTTATCTCTCCTCTCAAAATAAATAGTTATTAAAAAGGTAATGGAGAACATTATATTTTTTTAAAAAAGCAATTGCTGATAAAATTCATCAAAATTCTACAAATAATAGAATACAGGGGACCCATTGAAAATCATTCTAGGTGGCTGGCGTTACCCTGGTACCCAAGAGGAGATAACCACAATACAAGAACAAAAAAAGGCTAGTTTGTCGAATATAAATATTGCTACACTGGCCCTTTGACATCCATTTGCATGATAACGTTTCTCTAGCCCCTCACTTTCAACTGGCA
>NW_024412676.1:0-1775 GCF_014898765.1 Herpailurus yagouaroundi | reverse complement strand
CCTCCCTCAGGGTTGCCAAGTTTCTGTTGAGAAATCTTGAGCTGGCCTTATGCTTTTCAGGATGGGTAAAATACTTCCCCTGTGTTGCTGCTTTTAAGATTTTGTCATTATCACCATAGTTTGCTAATTGGATTCCAAGATGTCTTGGTGTTGGCCTCCTTTTAGTGATTTCGATGGAGTTCTATGCCTCCTGAATCTGCAGGTCTGTTTCCTTCAACTGATTAGGGATGCTTTCTTCTATTATTCCCTGAAGTAACTTTTCTGACCCCCTTTCTCATCTTCTTCTGTGACCCTGTGATATACATCTTATCACTTTTGAGGGAATCCCTGATTTCCTAAGGCTATTTCATGTTGCATAATTCTACTCTGTCTCTCTTTCTCTCTCGTCCTTAAGTTTCACTATTTTCTATTATTTTGTGTTGAAGGCCACCAATTTGCTGCTCTCATTCTTCCAACATGCTGTTCATTGAGTCAAGTGCATTTCTCATCTCATTTATTGCATTTTACGTCACTCTTCCTTTGCTAAGCCTCTTATCTCTGTAGTCAGAGCCTCACTGCTGTCTTCTTTTCACAAGCTCGGTGAGTATCCTTATGATAGTTGCCTTCAATTTTCCATTTGGAATGTTACTGATACAGTGTTTCACTGAAATCTCTGGCCACGGCCAAATCTTGTTGTTTCATTTTGGATAAATTCTTCCATCTTGGCATTTTGTCTACATCTCCAGCACCCTGTGTATGTTAAAATAGCCAGTTATGTCTCCTGCTCTATCTTTGACGCCAGTGGTGTGCAGAAGCTCTCCTGCCAGTGTTTGGACCCTGTCTTCAATGGGGCAAGTTTTGACTGCTTATGCTGTGGTCTGCTTGTGAGATGAGACCGGACATCAACTCCACCAGAACTGAGGCCATGCAGAACTGTGTGGTCACGTGTGGTGTGGGCAGCAGATTATGCAGGTCCCCTGAGGTAGGGGCCAACCTTGCTGGGATTGAGTCAGGCTTGACTGAGAAGGGCAGTTCCACCAGAGCATAGGGGCTTGGGGCTTGTTGTAAGCAAGGCAGGCAGCCAGTGTCCCCACTGAGCCCGTTCTCTCAGGGTGCTCTGTGTTCATGCTGAGGAACTTGGGAAGGAAATGGAACCAGTCAGCTACTTGGTTCCCCATGATGCACCTCATTGAAGGGCCCCTAGAATATCAAATAATCTCACTCATCTGTGCCCCAAATGCTCTTCACATCGCTGTTTCCATGCTGTCTACCCCAAGGTTGTGAGCCTACCTTCTGTCCAGGACAGGGCAGTACCCTCCTGGATCTTTCCAAGCTAAGCCCGCCGACTTCAAAACTCAAGGCTTGAAGCCACACTGTTTGTAAGAGAGCACAAAATGCAGGCCTTCTCCTTTTCCAAGACAATGACATTAGGGAAATGTTCTCCTTGTGCATTCTTCTTTGGGCTCCACTCTCTCTCATCCTTCTCCACAACCACAGTTCCCTGCTTTCAGCAGCACTATAATCTGTTGCTCCCCCAGCCAAATCTCTATACTTCTTACAATCTTCGATGTGCCTCTTCTCTCTCATCAGCTGGGTAATTCCTCTGTCAGTCTTAAGGTTGCTTTTTGGGATAGGTAGGACGGTTTGGTGGTTAGCTAGATGTGTTTGTGGGATGTGATGAGGGTAGGGTACTCCTAGTCTGTCACGATACTATCATCTTCTCCGAAGAATCCCAATTTTTAAAATTTAAATTATTATCTTTTGAGACAGTGTGTGTGCAAGTAGGTTAGGGGCAC
>NW_024412675.1:0-3894 GCF_014898765.1 Herpailurus yagouaroundi | reverse complement strand
CCCTCCCATCCAGAGGAGGTATGTGAGGCCAAGGATGCATCTTTTGCACCATATCCAGATTGTTGGCGCAGTCTCTATCAGCCAAACAGTAAGAAGTAAGACCAGGCTTATGACACCAGTAAGGGTCAAGGGCTGGCAGAGTTTCATTCAAACCCCTGGGCTTGGTTCATGCATTGATTCCTCAAGCTCCTGCTGTGTGCACGCCAGCCATCTCCCATGGTGTGGCTGCAGCAGGGCTGGAGATCCTCAGGGGTCAGTTCCCTTTTGATGGTCAGTTTAAGCGGGATGACTGGATCTGGATCACTTCGCCAGGTTGTGGGTACATCTGAGTTGGACTTCTTAACTGTGGAGTGATGGACCCATCGGGTGATATCTGAAGTTTTAGGGGCTGTAGGAGTTGTTACAATAACAGTGTGAGGCCCAGTCCAGTATGGTATAAGAGGTTCCTTCTTCCAATCTTTGACCCACACAGAGTCCTCTGGCTGAAAGAAGTGAACGGGGTCCCTAAGGAAATGGTGACCCTCTCTATGGTGTATCTCTAACTTGTTTAGGACTACCACAAGTTCTGGAGCTGTTATCTTATTTCTTTGTCGGCAATCTGGTGTAGGTCTCCTGGGAGCTTTCCTAAATATGTGTGTGTGGGGGGGGGGTCGGGGGGAGGATCGCCCATATAACTCAAAAGGGGAGAACCCAGGGCCCCAGGCGGGCATTGGGCACACAGAAGGACCAGCCAAAGCAAATCTGGCCATGGGGGGTTAGTCTCTTGGTGGAACTTGGCCAGGGTTTCCTTGAGGGTGCAGTTCATCTGCTCTTCCTTTCCCTGAGCCCTGGGGGCGTTAAGCAGTGTGCAGTTTCCAGGCAATGTTAAGGGACTTTGTTAGGGTTCGTATAATGTCCGCTCCAAAGGCAGGTCCATTATTACTGTGTGTGGTTAAGCCCAATCTCCGATAGAAGAGCTTTGGCCACTTCGGGACTTCTTTCAATTCTGGGCGGGAAAGCTTGGACTCATCCCAAATTGGTGCAGATTATTACAATGAGATACCTCAACCCTTTATTTGGTTGTATGTTGGTAAATTCCACCCCTAAGTCCATCCTTTGTGAGCTAGGCAGGGGTCGTGAGGCCGAGCAAGCATTGTTTTTGGCACACGTTAAACATTATTCACTGACAGCCTGGCATAATGCTGGCAGCTGGCTGATATCCTAGATCTTTTTGAGGAGGACCTCGAGAGCAGTTTTCCCTAAGAGGGTGAGTTAGTTATCTTCCTTCACTAGGTGCTTTCACATAGATGATGGGACAAGACACACCATCCGTCTTTGCTTAGTGTACCCACTTCTGTCGAGGCCCAACTTCTTTCTTCACTTGTGTCCATGGGTGGGGAGGCTTCATTCTGGGGCGCAAGAGTCAGAGTGTAGGGAGGAGCTTCACCTAGGTCACCTAAGGCAGCCACTCTGGCTGTTTTGTCGGCCAGGTGATTTCCTTGATTTATGGGGTCATCTCATTTCTGAGGCCCCTCACAGTGTAGGATAGCTACTTTGTCTGGTACCGTATGGTCTCAAGAAGCTTTAGTTTTTCTTCCCCGTTTTTGATAGTTTTCTCTGAAGCGGTAAGGAGGCCTTTTTCTTTATAGATGGCCCCATGTACATGCACAGCAGCGAAGGCATACGGGGAATCAATGTAGATGTTAACTCATTTACCTTTGCTAAGGATGATGGCTGAGATTAAGGAGTACTGAGTCCAGCCCATTGTGCCGACCATCCTTCCGACAAGGCCTTGGCTTCCCGACTTCCGTGGTTGTGATGACCGCATACCCTGCTCTTTGGCTGCACTCCTCTAAATAGCTGCTCCCATCGCTGAACAGGGTGATCCCTGGGCTTGTTATACCCTGGTCTTTGAGCTCTGGGAAGGTGGCGTAGACTTCATCCACTACTCCATAACAGTCATGGTCAGGTTCTCCCTCCTCTGTGGGAAGGAAGGTGGCCAGGTTTAGTGTTCTTACACTGTTTCTAGGGGGAGCCTTGGGTTCTCATAGAGAAGGCCTTGGGATTGTGTCAGCTGAGAAATGGAGAGGAAATGATATCCTTGGGTGCTTGTGAGCCACACGACCGTGTGTGGGACCTTAACATTAAATGTGTGGCCCAGTGTGAGCTTGTCTGCATCCTTGATGAGCAGGACTGTGGCTCTGAAGTCTGAGGCACAGGGCCATCCTCCAGCCACAGGATCAACTTTTTTTTTTTTTTTTTGACAGTTAGAACACTGGCCATTGCCGAGGCACCATGCTCTTTGTGAGCACTCCTTTTCGTGTGTGAAGGAGTTAAAGGGTCTGTCTATGTCAGGCAAACCAAGGGCTGGGGTCAGAGTCAACTTTATTTCTGGGAACGCGGCCCTCACCTCCTCAGTCCATGTGAAGAGCTCTGAGTTTGATCCTCCCAACAGGTCATAGAGGGACCTCACTATGGCTGAGCATCTGAGGATTCCCAATGCGACAGAACCCTCTGACCACTAAACATTCACTTAAGCCTCGTTTTGTTTGGGGCTGTGGCAGTGTGGTGCCACATTTTGTTCCTTTCCTGTCCTCGTTTCTATTTCCTTTTGTGAGGAGGGAGCCTAAGTATTGGCCATGATGCTGACGAATCTGTGACTTTTTCCAAGAGGCCTGGTACCCCAAGTAGGATCAGAGCTGTAGAAGGGGCTATCTACCTTTCATACAGTCTTCCTGGGTGTCACTGGAAAGGAGGTGTTCTACATATTGCAGAAGGACATACCCTGCGGTTTCTTATGGAAAGTCAGCGAGATCTCCACCTAGGGTTTCCCCCCAGAAGAATGGGCGAGTGTTGGAACCTTGGGAAAGTAGTGTCCAGGTCAGCTGCATCTGGCGCTCTGTAACGGGCTCAGTCCATTCAAAGGCAAACAATGATTGCCTTTTCGGAGCCAGGCAGAGGCAGAAGAAAGCAACCTTTAGATCGAAGCACGCAACCCTTCTGGCTGACCACGGAATTCGGCTGAGGAGAGTATACTGAGGGTTTGGAATGACTGGGTATAAGGAAACAGTCACTTTGCTAATGGCCCTCAAATCCTGTACTGGTCGGTGTCCTCCTCCTGGTTTCTTGCCTGGCAAGGGTGAGGTATTCCAAACTGATTGCCACTCAGTTAGAATACCTCTTTCTCTGAGCTTGGTCAGGTGCTCTTGTATGCCCATTCTAGCCTCTAGTAGAAGCTGATACTGCCTTGGTGTCTGAGGTTGAGCTGCAGGGATCAGGTCGACAATGATTGGGACCCGATTCCAAGCTATTTCAGGCGGCTTATCATCAGCCCATATGGAGAGGAATGTATGCCTGAATTCTTAGGGGCGACAAGGTAAGACCTGGGCACAGAACAGTCTCCATTTTTCTTCCCTTGACAGGGGTATCGCCAAGACCAGGGTTTCCTTCTGCCTTGGGTTTAATTGGAGGCTAGTGTTTCCAGTGGGTTCAAAATGTATCTGTGCCCCAAGTTTGGAGAGGAGATCGCGGCCCAGGAGAGGAATCTGGCAGTAAAGTAAGTAGAGGAACTCATGCCGAACTTTGTGACCCCCAAGTGCACATTGTTGAGCTTGACCGAAGGGCTGTTGCATTACCTGTGTCCCAGTAGCCCCAAATATGCTTGTCTTTTGGCCTATGGGCGATACCAGGGAAGTAACCAAGGAGTATTCAGCCCCAGTTGAAAAGTATTTCAACCATAAAAGTTATCGTTCAGCCCTCCACCTCATTTCACCCGTGGGATCATCGGGGCCAAGAAAGAAACAGTCCGGTGCCCCTCAGTCCAATGCTACCCCAGCCAGATCAAGAAGGTTCTCACCTCAAGGTTCCACCAGATATTGGCTGGGTTTTGAGGTCCCCATCCAATTTGGACATTCT
>NW_024412674.1:0-5301 GCF_014898765.1 Herpailurus yagouaroundi | reverse complement strand
GACTGGGAACAATGTAGAGGGCCTGGCGGGGAGGTGGTAGGTGGGCTGGGAGGGAGCAGTCGCCTGAGGCCCCGCCCCCCCATGGCCCCAGTCCTCTTGGGCCCAGGTGCCCACAGGGCTAGGAGTCCCCAGCACTTCTCATTTTGCTCCTGAGCATTCGAGTCCTGGCAACTGAGCATGCTTAGCCACCTCTGGGGACCCATTGTGCTGGGATGGCGCTCTGCCGCACCGAGGGGTTCTTCCTGCCCACCCCAGACTTGTAAGGACTGGCTTTACTGTGGTTGAAGCTCAATTTGGGACTTGAGACAGATTTCCTGATTTCCCAACACATCTCCTCCTGGCTTGCCTGGTTCTGGTCGAGGTGCTGGGTAACCTATTTCTTCAACTGAAATGCACCGAGGAATCAATAGTTCTGTGCCCACCGATACCAAACTCGAAGAGGCCCAAAGAGTTCTGGCTCCTTGCCCCTCTACAAATGCACCAGCCCTAACCCTAGACTTTACTGCTGTATTTCTCAGTATACTTAGGATGTATTTTCCCATCTCCCCCTGGTGAATCGACACTATCTTCTAAGACCAAGCTAAACATTACCCTTTTCTGAGCGGCTTTATCCTCCCACAGTCACCTGTGTGTCCCTGGCCTGATGCTGACAATGCTTTATGCATTATTTACTTCTCTCTTCCTCACTTAAGGGTGGGGTGAGCTCTCTGATGCCTGGGGTCTGACACTTCATCTAGGTATACTCCATACCACAGCATAGTGCTTGACACAAGGTAAGTGCTTCATAAAAGTAAATGTTTGTGGAATGAAAAATGAATCCTAAGTTCACTCCTGCACATCCTACCAGTTTTATTGAGCACTTAATTTTTTAACAACTACCATTCTAGGCCCCTTCTCTTCAAAGGTCTCACAGAGAAAGGAAGAGATTATGGCTTTATATACCTCATAGAGACACCACCTCCAGCCTGGACTTCAACTTATTCTAGGATGTTAGCCCAACAGAGAGTGGACACTCCATACATTTCTTTACTGAACAAAAGGATGTAGTCACAGAAACAAAAAGAGAGAGATGGAGAGAAAATGGCTTTGGTAGAGGTTAACTAGTGTTTGAAGTGCTACCGAATCACAGAGAGAACTCTCAATTAGAGGTGGCAGGAGTAAAACAACGAAAATCCTAAAGAGGAGTGGATACCCTAGCTGAGTCTTGAAGAATGAATAGCTGTCAGCCAGGCAAAGGAAAGGAAGACTGTGCCAGGCAGAGGGAGCAGCATGAGCAAGGCAGAGTGTAGGGAACAGCAGTGATACTCAAAGAAGTCCAGGAGGCTAGAGCACAAAACTCCTAGGGCAAAACATTATCTCTAAAGAAACTCCTGTATAGCTAAGTAATATCTTCAGTTGGGTTCCCCAAAAGCAAAATCTGAGACCAGGACTTGGTTGCTGGTAATTTGTTTGGGAAGTAAGCTCCAGAAACAGATGGGAGGGAGACAGAATGAAAGAGGGGAAAGTGGAAAAGCCAAGAAAAGTGTGATATTGAGCTGATAGCTTTACTAGATAATTGGGCTTGAGCTTACTGGAGACCCTCTGAAAACCATGTAGAAGGTGCCTCAGCTTTGCACCACCAAATAGCAAGGAAACTGGGTCATTTACCTCCTAATTTTCATCCCCATTATTTGAGGGTTATCTCAATCCCCCAGCTGGAACTCATTAACATTTCCTGATTATGCTTGCCCAGGGCTAAGCATTCTATTAGGATTTGAAAGAAAGCCTTGAGGCAGAAAAGCAGATGGACCAGAAAGCATTTGAGCTAGTAACAGGCTTAGAGCTACACTGAAATCAGGAATAAGGTTTTGAAAGGGCGGGCCTAAGCCAGCTGACTCCATCTTGTTCTGTGTCCTTCACCTTGACCACGCCTCCTCCCCTTGAGTAACCTCCCGCTCACCTGCCTAACAGGACTCCCCGACCCTTCCCCAGCCAATCTGCTGAGGCCACAGCCATTACCTCACCAACTGCCCCTAGGCCTCAATAAAACCTTTGTGCTTTTGAAACTCGCTCTCTCTCCCCGGTATCTCACCGCTGCGTAGGTGCAGGTAGGGGATTGATCTCGAGCTAGCTCGAATAAAGGCTCTTTTGCTTTGGCTCCCTGGTGGTCTTGGGATCACGAATTCTGGGCATAACAGTTTGGGCACCAGAAGAACCTCTACAAAAAGTTACATGAAAAAACTCATCAGAAATAGCCCTCCATAGCTGAGTAGTTTAAAAATTCACAAGCCTTGTCACTACAACTATCAAGATGAATATACACAAGCTTTTACACATCAATCCTAATGATTGGTAAAGGCTGTGGGGACTATAGGAATTTCAGTGTGGGAAGGGTCACTGAAGGCTGAAGAGGACAAAGGAGCTTCATGAAGTATAACAAAATGGAAAAAAAGGCCTTTGAGAACCAAGGTTCTACTCAAACTCTTGGGCAAATCACTTAAAGAGACATTGAGCCTCAGATTCCTTTTCCAACAAACCCAAACAACAATGCTGCCTACCACAAAGAATGCAGTAAGTCACAAATGAAACAGGTCAAAATGCATTTTATAACTATAATTATGGTAAATAAAGAACCTGGCATGTTTTCGAACAATTAACATAAACATACCTTGATTCCATTCCTGAGTAGGCTCTGTGCAGATGCTAGTGTTAAGCTTAAAAAATAAAAATGACAGGGGTGCCGAGGGGCTCAGTGGGTTAAGCCTCTGACTTCAGCTCAGGTCATGATCTGGAGCCCTGCTTCCTTTAGAGCTCTGTGCTGACAGCTCAGGGTCTGGATCCTGCTTCAGATTCTGCGTCTCCCTCTCTCTGTCCCCCCACCCCCACCCCGTTCATTCTCTCTCTTTCTCTCTCTCCCTCTCACACACACACACACACACACACACTCACAAATAAACATTAAACATTTTTCTGAAAAAACAGATAAAACTGCCAGCTGTTTTACCATTAAAAACAGGTTTCTCTGGGAATAGAGAATTGCAACCTGAGACAAGCAAACTGTGGCAAAACCACAGACAAGGCCTCCTGGAAAGGAGAGAGATGCTCTCTCATAGAGAAAAGGGGGAAAGTTGGAAATGCTGTTATAAAGTCCATTGGAGGAAACTAGGAGTTTAAAGTATACCAGATTTTCATTGAGTATGTTGTGACAGGTTTTCATTGAGTGTGTTGTGACTGTTTCTCACTTTTCCTCACTTCCAGTAGGTCTGTACGAAACAAGGAGTACTCAACTTGACAGCTCCCTCTGCCCTCTGCCCTCTGCCCACCTCCTGACTCCTTTCTAAATGAGGTTTCCTTTTATTACTTTTCACACCGAAGATAAAGAAAGAAATGAATATACCACTGTCCGTGGTTTCTAGAAGCTCGCAATCCAAAAAAGAAAGGAGAATTAATCCATAATTATAACCTAGCATGCTCGATGTTCTGATTAGAGCAACCATGGGAGGCTGTGGGAGCCCAGAGGGAGGCATACAACCCAGCCTGGGATAGAGAGGATAGGCTAAGGGATATTTAGGGGAAAATTCCTGGAGGAGAGTGTTTGATCTAACTCTTCAAGGGCAGGTAGGAATAAGTTTGGCAGAGAAAACAGTGGGACAAGGGGAAAAGGTGGTTGGGGCAATGGGAACAGCATGGACAAAGCAAAGGATAGTGTGTCTGGGGTGGACAGCAAGGACAGGAGTGGCTGCATCAATAGGTAAGTACAGATTCTGGAGAACTCAAATAGCAGGGGACCTGATCCTGAAAATGATAGAAACCCATTGAGGAATTTTTAAGCAGGTCAGGGACCTGGTCAGCTCCTCTGGTCGCTGTGTAGAGAGTAGATTTGAGACAGAAAAAAAAAAATATTTGAACAGTGCAATTCTATACAAATGTGTTTGTTGACATTTCAAATTACCATGTGATGAGAACCTTTTATTTGCTATATACACTTGCCCTGTACAATTTAAATCTTAAGTGAATTTAAATACCAGTTATTTAGTCAGACTAGCCACATTTTAACTGCTCAATAGCTACCCTATATTGGAAAGCATATATAGAGAACACTCAGAAAGTTTTTTCCCACAGCATTGAAAGACAAATTACAACTGGGCAGAAGAAATAAAATGCCTAGAAACATTCAGGACTTAAAAAGACCAGGTTCAGGATACCTGGATGGTTCAGTCAGTGAAGCGTCTGACTCTTGATTTCAGCTCAGGTCATGCATGATCTCACGGTTCAAGAGATCAAGCACCAGGTTGGCTCTGAGTTGACAGCATGGAGCCTGCTTGGGATCCTCTCTCTTTCTCTCTCAAAATAAATAAATAAACTTAACAACAACAAAGTCCAGGTTCAGTTCTGTATGTCAGCTTCTCCTCAGGAAGCTGGGAAGGAAGGAGGATAGACTTCACACCTGCTGGAGTCCTCAGAGACTTCCTTCTGATATGACTAGCACAGCATGAGGACTGGGATAGAAATGTCCCCCTCATGGTCTCCTGGGAGTCGGTTTTCCCATGCTATCATTCAGAGTGTACCCAGGAGGTCTGCCTTCCCCAGGGATTTCCTGAGGTTTCTTATCTCCACAGATAGCCACTTCCCACCCACCATAGAGCCAGGGTGCGTGCCTTCTCACAAAATATTCCCTATAAGATTCACCCACTCCCTCTGTAAACATTTATTAAAATGATGCCTTCCATGTGCCTGTCACTGAGTTAGATACAGTATGGAAAGAGAGATATTCAAGGTATAATCACATTTCTCACATGGGCCAACTCATTTACATCTCAAAGTAACATTGTAAAATTACTATTAACATCATCATCCTGTACAGAAGATGAAATTGAGATTCAGAGAGTTTAAGTCACACAGTCAGATAGCAGTAGCGCTAAGGAAGTCTGAAATGGTGCTATGTGGTCTTAAGTAATCTCATACCAAAACTCCCATGCTTTTGATGTTTACAAACACGTTGGGAAGAAAAGATGAACACACACAAATACAATTTATAATTTCCAAGCAATGTAGTAAAAGCAGTGTTACAATCATGTTCAGAAAAATATTGAAGCATCAAAGAGGGATGCCTTTGGTGGACATCATGGAAGGTTTCCTGGAGGAAATGACCCTGGAGCTAGTTGGAAGCATTCCACCCACAGAAGCTAGGGGCAAAGTTGTTACAGAGGAGAAAAAGAAGCAAACCAATTATTTGGTTATAGCGTAAGCAGTTGTCTGATTTGGGAAAGCCTAGGTGGCTGTTTGTGACTGGCTGTCCTCAGGGTTCATTTTCTTGGATTC
>NW_024412673.1:0-8201 GCF_014898765.1 Herpailurus yagouaroundi | reverse complement strand
AATCTAGCTTCATTTGGGTTTTTACTTTCTTTCTTCATTTGTTTGTTGCTGCTATTTTTCTCTTTTGTTGGGGTTTTGTGGATACAGAGGAAAATTTTTTCTATTTTTAAAATTTTTTAAAAGTTTATTTATTTTGAGACACTAAGAGAGTGCAAGTGGGGGAGAGGCAGCGATACAGTGAGAGAGAATCCCAAGCAGGCTCCATGCTATTGGAGAGCCTGACACATAGCTTGATCCCACGAACTGTGAGATCATGACCTGAGCCAAGATCAAGACTCAGACACTTAATCAGCTAAGCTGCCCAGGCACCCTTATTTTTTTTTTTTTATTAAATTTCTTTTCTCTTTTATTTCTCTTAAGCAGACCAAAACACAACTAGGATCCAGCTTCCTTATTTGATTTTTTTCATTTTTCATTTTTATTTTGTTATTTTCTCCTCCAAAATGACAAAAATGAGGAATTCATCCCAAAGGAAGGAAGAGAAAGGAGAAAAAAAAATGATGGCCAGGGATTTAATCAATACATTTATAAATAAGATGTCTGAACCAGATTTTAAAATAGCAATTATAAGAATTCTATCTGGGTTTTAAAAAAACAAAAAAGACACTAGAGAATCCTTTATTGCAGAGATAAAAGACCTAGTCAGGCTGAAATTAAAAATGTTGTAACCAAGATGCAAACCCAAATGGATGCCATTAAAAAAAAAAAAAAAAAAGGAATGATGAAGCAGAGGAGAAAAATCAGTGACCTAGAAGATAAAATTATTGAAAATAAGCTGAAAAGAAGATAAAGATAACTGAAAATTAAGGTAGATGTAAGGAACTCAGCAACATATGAAAAAAAAAATAACATTCTTATAGGAATACCAGAAGATGAAGAGAGAGAAGGGGCAGGTTTATGTGAACAAACTATAGCTAAAAATTCCCCTAATCTGAGGAAGGACACAGACATCAAAATCGAACAAGCACATAGAACTCCCATTAAATTCAACAAAAGCTGAGGTCAGAGAGGTCTTTTCCTGCTTTCTCCTCTAGGGTTTTGATGGTTTCCTGTCTCACATTTGGTGCAGCCGCTCTGGAAAGCAGTGTGGAGGTTCCTCAGAAAATTAAAAATAGACCTACCCTATGACCCAGCAGTAGCACTGCTGGGAATTTATCCAAGGGACACAGGAGTACTGATGCATAGGGGCACTTGTACCCCAATGTTCATAGCAGCACTCTCAACAATAGCCAAATTATGGAAAGAGCCGAAATGTCCATCAACTGATGAATGGATAAAGAAATTGTGGTTTATATACACTATGGAATACTACGTGGCAATGAGAAAAAATGAAATATGGCCTTTTGTAGCAACGTGGATGGAACTGGAGAGTGTGATGCTAAGTGAAATAAGCCATACAGAGAAAGACAGATACCAAATGGTTTCACTCTTATTTGGATCCTGAGAAACTTAACAGGAACCCATGGGGGAGGGGAAGGAAAAAAAAAAAAAAAAGAGGTTAGAGTGGGAGAGAGCCAAAGCATAAGAGACTGTTGAGAACTGAGAGCAAACTGAGGGTTGATGGGGGGTGGGAGGGAGGAGAGGGTGGGTGATGGGTATTGAGGAGGGCACCTTTTGGGATGAGCACTGGGTGTTGTATGGAAACCAATTTGACAATAAATTTCATATATAAATAAAAAAAAATAAATAAAACCTCTAACTTTAAAAAAAAAAGGAAAAAAACAAAAAACAAAAACAAAAAAAAAACAATATTGTCTTCCAATCCATTAATGTAGGATATATTTACATTTATTTGTGTCTATAATTTCTTTAATCAATTTTTGTATTTTTAAGTGTACAAGTCTTTTATCTCCTTGGTTATATTTATTCCAAAGTATTTTTTGATGCTATTGTAAATGAAATTAATTTTAAAATTTCCTTTTTGGACTCTTTATTGTTAGTATATAGAAATGCAACTGATGTCTTAGTTTGTATTTAAATTTCAGTTAGTTATACAGTGTAATATTGGTTTCAGGTCTACAATTTAGTGATTCAACACTCACACCGTTCTGTGCTCACCTCAAGTGCAACACATTTTTTTGTGTTGATTTTGTGTCATGCAACTGTGCTGAATTTGTTAGTTCTAACATTTGTTTTGATGAAATCTTTATGATTTTCTGCACATAAGATCATGTAGTCTACAAGCAGATAATTTTATTTCTACCTTTATCTCTCCTTCTTGCATAATTGCTCTGGGTAGTACTTCCAACATTACGTTGAATAGAAGTGATGGGAATGGGCATTCTTGCTTATTTCTGATCTAGAGAAAAAGCTTTTAGTGTTTCACTATTGTAATGTTAGCTGTGGCTTTTCATAAATGCTGTATTGAGGTACTTCTTCTATTCCTATTCCTTGTTTTTAATTTTTATGTATTTTTATTATTGATGTATAATTGACATACACTATTGTATTACTGCGAGATTTCAACATCCTGATTCAACAATTCTGTACATTACTCACTGTTTACCAGAATAAGTGTAGTCACCATCTGTCACAATTATGATAATATTATTGATTATATTCCTTAAGCTATACCTTTCATCCGCATCACAATTATTTTATAAGTGGAAGTTTCTACTTCTTAATCTCCTTCATCTGTTTTCCCTATCCACCACCCACTTCTCTCCTGGCAGCCACTAGTTCTGAGTATTTAAGTGTCTGTTTTTTTTTTGTCTATTTCTGTGGTTTTTAAGTTTTCACATATAAGTGGAATCATATGGTATTTGTCCTTGTCTAACTTATTTTACTTAGCACGGTACCTCCTGGGTCCATCCATGTTGTCACAAATGGCAATCTTTCATTTTTATGAATCATTTCATTTTTATGGCCAATACAAACACACACACACACACACACACGCTCATCTATTGATAGACACTTGGGTTGCTTCCATGTCTTGGCTATTGTAAAGAATACTGAAGTGAATATAGGGATACCTGTATCTTTCCAAGTTAGTTTTTTGTTTTCTTTGGATAAATACCCAGAAGTGAAATTACTAGATCATGTGATAGTTCTATGTTTAATTTTGTGAGGAAACGCCATGCTGTTTTCCATAGTGGCTGCACCAATTTACATTCCCAGCAACAGTGCATGAGGATTCCCTTTTCTCCATATCCTCTCCAACACTTACTATTCTTGTCTTTTTGATGCTAGCCATTCTAGCGAGTATGTAGTGGTATCTCATTGTGGTTTTGATTTGCATTTCCCTGATGATTAGTGATGTTGAGCATCTCTGCCTGTGTCTTTTGGACATCTGTGTGTCTTTTCTGGAGACCTGCTTTTTCAAATCTTCTCCTGTATTATTTTGTTGTTGTTGTTTGCTGTGGAGTGTTAGGTGTTCTTTATATATTTTTGATATCAACCCTTTATTAGATATATTGTTTATAAATATCTTCTTCTATTCTGGAGCTTGCTTGGTCATTTTCTTGGCAGTTTCCTTCACTGTACAAAATCTTTTTAATTTGATGTAGTCCCATTTATTTTTGCTTTTGTTGCTCTTGCTTGAAGAGACAGATCTAAACAAATTTTGCTAAGACTAATGTCAAAGAGCTTACTGCCTATGTTTTGTTCAGTTTTATGGTTTTAAGGCTTTCATTTAAATCTTTAATGTATTTGAATTTATTTGTATATATGCTATAAGTGGTTCAATTTCATTCCATCTAATTTTCTTAACATGATTTATTTAAGACTACCTTTTCCTTATTGTATGTTCTTGCCGCCTTTGTCATAGATTGATTGACCAGATAAGCATGGGTTTATTTTGGGGCTCTCTATTCTGTTCCGTTGATCTATGTATCTATTTTTGTGCCAGTGCCATACTATTTAATTATGGCATCTTTGGGAGTATATCTTGAAATCTGGGATTCTGATACCTCCAGCTTGGTTCTTTATCAAGATTGTTTGACTTTTCAGAGTCTTTCTTGACGCCTTACAAATTTTATTATTGTTTGTTCTAGTTCTATGAAAAATTCCACTGGTATTTTGATAGGGATTGCTTTAAATGTGTAGACTGCATTGGAAAGTATGGACATTTTAACAGTATTATTCTTATTGTTAGCACAACATAGCTTTCCATTTATTTGTGTCATCTTCAATATTTCATCAGTGTCTTATAGTTTTCAGAATACAGGTCTTTAACTTCCTTTAATAAAATTATTCCTAAATATTTTATTATTATTGATGAAGTAGTAAATGCGGTAGTATTTTTCTTTTTTTCTGATAGGTTGTTATTAGTGTACATAAACACAACAGACTTCTGTATATTAATCTTGTATCCTGCAGCCCTACTGAATTCATTTATTGTGATAAATTTTTGGTGCAGTCGTTAGGATTCTCTCTATATAGTATTATGCCATTTACAAACAGTGACAGTTTTACTTCCTTTCCAATTTGGATGTCCTTTATTTCTTTTTCTTGTCTAATTTCTGTGTCTAGGATTTTCAGTACTCTGTTGAATGGAGTGGCGAGAGTGGCTCTCCTTATCTTATTCCTGATCTTATAGGAAAAGCTGAACTATTGTGTATGATGTTAGCTGTAGGTTTGTCATATGTGGCCTTTATATGTTAAGGTATGCTCCCACTGTACCCACTTGTTGTGAGTTTTTATCATAAATGGATATCCAATTTTGTCAGATGCTTTTCTGCATCCATTGAGATGATCATATGATTTTTATCCTTCATTTTGTTAATGTGATGTATCACAATGACTGATTTGCCGATATTAAGCCATCTTTGTATCCTTGGAATGAAGGATGGTTTGTCCTGGTATATGATGCTTTTAATGTATTGTTGAATGTGATTTGCTGGTATTTTGTTGAGAATTTTTGCATCTATGTTCATCAGTGATAATGGCCTGTATTTTTCTTTTCTTTTTTGAAGTGTGTTTGTTTATTTTTGGTATCAGCTGTAAATGATCACTTGTAAATGTTGGCTTTGTAAAATGGGTTTGGAAGTGTTCATTCCTCTTTGGTTTTTAGGAATAATGTGAGGAGGATAAATAGTAACTCTTCTTTAAATGTTTGGTAGAATTCACTTGTGAAGCCATATCAACCTGAACTTTTGTCTGTTGGGAGTTTTTTGATTATTGATTCAATTTCATTACTAGTAATTAGACTATCCAGATTTTCTATTTCTTCATAATTAACTCTTGAAAGATTATGTATTTCTAAGAATGTATTCACTTACAGATTCTCTAATTTGTTGGTGTATAGTTGTTTAGAATATTCTCTGATGATTAAGAAATACAATTTATATTTGTGGAATATATTTTTGTGGAATCATTTATAACTTTTTATCTTTCATTTCTGATTGTTTTTTCTTGATGAGCCTGGCTAAAATTTTATTGATTTGGTTTTTTTTTTGTTTTGTTTTTTCAAAAATCCAGCTTACAGTTTCACTGATCTTTTTATTGTTTTTAAATCTCCATTTATTTCTGCTCTGATATTTATTATTTTCTTCCTTTTATTGATTTCGGGCATTGTCTGTTCTTTTCCTAGTTTTTTTTTTTTTTTTTAATTGTAGAGCTAGATTGTTGGGTGCCTGGGGGGCTCGGTTGGTTAAGCAACTGTCTTTGGCTCGGGTCATGATCTCATGGGTGGTGAGTTTGAGCCCTGCATTGGGCTCTGTGCTCATAGCTCAGAGCCTGGAGCCTGCTTCATATTCTGTGTCTCCCTCTATCTCTGCCCCTCTCCTCGTGTTCTATCTCTCTCTCTCTCAAAAAAAAAAAAAAAAAAAAACAGTTATATTGTTTATCTGGGATTTTTCTCATTTCTTTTTTTAAAAAATGTTTTATTATTTATTTTTGACAGAGAGAGAGAGAGAGAGAGAGAGAGAGCGAGCGAGCGAGCATGAGCAGGGTAAGAGCAGAGAGAGAGGGAGATACAGAATCTGAAGCCCGCTCCAAGCTCTGAGCTGGCAGCACAGAGCCCAACGCGAGGCCTGAACCCACAGACTGTGAGATCATGACCTGAGCTGAAGTCAGACACTTAACAGACTGAGCCACCCAGGCGCCCCAGATTTTTCTTATTTCTTGAAGTAGGTCTGGATTACTATGAACTTCCCTCTTAAAAAAAGCTTTTGCTGTGTCCCAAACATTTTGGATTGTTGTATTTCCATTTTTATTTAATTTCCTTTTTGATTTCTCATTGTTCTATTGGTTGTTATGTAACATGTTTAATCTCCATGTTTTGTTTTGTTTTCCAGTTTTCTTGTAATTAATTTTTATTTGCATACTTTTGTGGTCAGAAAAGAGGCTTGATAGAATTTCAGTTTTCTTAAATTGAGACTTATTTTGTGGTCTAACGTATGATCAGTTCTTTAGAATGTCTCATGTGCATTTGAAAAGAACCTGCATTCTTCTGTTTTGGGGTGGAATGATCTGTATATGTATCTATTAGGTCCATCTAGCCTAATGTGTCCTTTAAGGTTATTGTTTCTTATTGATATTATGTCTGGATAATCTCTCCACTCACATGAGTAGAGTAAAGCCTCTATAGTTGTTTGCTATCTATTTCTCCTGTTATGGCTGTTGATATTTGCTTTATATATTTAGGTCCTACTGTGTTGGTTTACAGCTAGCTGTTACATCCTCTTGTTAGAAAGATTCTTTTGTCATTATGCAATGTCTTTCTTTGTATCTTTTTATACTCTTTGTTTTAAAGTCTGTTTTATCTGACATAAGTTTTGCTATCCTACTTTCTTCTTATTCCCATTTGCATGGTAATCTTTTTCTATCTCTTTACATTCCATCTATGAATGACCTTAAGGCTTAAAGTAAGTCTCTTGTAGGCAGCATATACAGGGGTCTTGTTTTTGTATCCATTTAGTCATCCATGTCTTTTGATTGGAGAATTTAGTACATTTCCATGTAATTATTGATAGGTATCTATTTATTGCCATTTTGTTAATTGTGTACTCGCTGTTTTTTGTAGTTCTTCTCTGATCCTTCTTTCTTCTCTTTCTCTCTTCCCTTGTATTTTGATTATTGTTTTTAGTATTTAATCCTTTTCATTTTCTGTATTAACTATATGTTTTTCTTTGTAGTTGCTGTAAGGTTCATATATGATATCTTATGTATGTAAGTCTCTTGTAAATTAATTTTGAACACATCTCAAAGGTTTATATTTTACTCCCTTCGCACATTTTATTTTGTTGATGATGCATTTATCACTTTGTTTTATATGTATTTTAACTAATTGTGTTTTTAATAAATTCTCCTACTTCTGTTTTTACCCTTCATACTAGCTTTGTAAGTGGTTGATCCACACATTTGTTATTTACCTTTTCCAGTCAGATTTTTACTTTCATGTTTTCTCATTATTAATTAGTGTTTTATATTTTTAGCTTAGAGAAGTCTCTTTAACATTTCTTGTGAGGCTGGTTTATTGGTAATGGACTCCTTTAGCTTTTGGATATCTGGAAAACTGTTAATCTCTCCTTTAATTCTAAATGATAATCTTGATGGTTAGAGAATTCTTGGTCAGCAATTTTTTCCTTTCAGCACTTTGAATGTGTCATGGGTTTCCCCTCTGGCATGTAAAGCTTCTGCTGAAAAATCTGCTCATGGCCTTATGTAGTTTTCCTTGTATGTAGTATGTTGCTTTTGTCTTGCTGCTTTCAAGATTCTTTCTTTACCCTTAACTTTTATCATTTTAATTATAATGTGGCTCAATGTTTTTTCTCTTTGGGTTGATCTTGTGTTGAACTCTCTGGGCTTCCTGGAATTGGATGTCTGTTGTCTTCAGATTAGGGAAATTTTAATCCATTATTTCCCTTCTCCCACTGGGACCACTATGACGTTAATGTTATTCTGCTTGATGTTATTCCAGAGGTCCATTAAGTTATTCTCATTTCTTTGAATTCTCTTTTTTTTTTTTTTTTTTTTTTGGATGCTGTCTAGGTGTTTTCCATTGCTTTGTCTTCCAGATCACTGATTTTTGCTTCTCTTTCATCCATTCTGCTGTTGAAACCTTCTAGTGTATTTTCAGTTCAGTTATAACTTCCATTTGGTACTTTATTGTATCTTCTCTCTTATTGAAGTTCTCCCTGTGTTCTTTAATTCTTCTGAGATTGGTGAACATCTTTATAGCCATTACTTTGAACTCATGATCAAGTAGGTTAACTCTGTTTTCTTAAGGTATTTTTCTGGGATTTGCCTTGTTTTTT
>NW_024412672.1:0-2310 GCF_014898765.1 Herpailurus yagouaroundi | reverse complement strand
TCATTATGGTTTTAATTTGTATTTCCTTGATGGATTTTCATCGGTTTAACGGCCCTTTGTGTCCCCTCAAAGAGAGGTTTTTAAGGCAGAGGAATGTTTTCAAAAGTGATAGACGGGCAGGGAAAGGGATGAGTAGATACGACATGGAATCAGGGAGCTGCCCCTGCCTCTGTCCTAGAGAGCACTCCCAGTTAAGCGGAGGCACTGCTGCTGAAACGGAGCTTCCTCACCTGCTGCTATGAGTACCTGCATATGCTGGAGTCTACACCCTCTTGGTAGTTGACTTTCTGCTACTTTGAGAGTTGAAAACAGAAGGATTTTTCCTCACTTTTGCCTTTTAAATTCCTACCAGTGCCTCCCGTTTGAGGGACCTATCAGGAAACCAGGCCAGAGAATCTGGAAGTGTCCTTTTCAGCACACCACCTTTCCCTCAGAGTAAAGAGAAAAGCTGGGAAGTCAGAAAGTAAACTGCATCCTGACTATGTCGATCCCAGTGCTCTTTACCTTAGCCCTCTAAATATTAAGGAGCAGGGGGAGGTTTGCAAGGATGGTAGCCATAGCAATCTGCATATCAATGTGCACCAACATTTTCAGGCAAATATTTAACCAATAGATTTCATGTGTGTAAGCCTGTTATAAAGTGCTCTGGAGAAATAAAAAGTAAAGTACTTGCCCTCATACCTTTGTAACTTCTTAGGGAATAAAGAAAAATACACATGGAACATCAGCGAATAATAAAGAAAATTGGGAGGTAAATTGTGATAGTAGACAATGAGTCCTGAATGATTTTTCTGAGAGCAGGAGAGAGGAAATGGCAGCTAAAGTAGTTGAGCATGCCATGGGGTTGAACTTGATCTCAAAAGGTAAACACTGTTTGTAGAGGTGAAGGAAAGAAAGAACAGCATTCTGGGCCACAGGAGCAATATGAATGGAATAGAGAGCACAGGATTAGGCTGTGGCATCTTTCCAAAATATTAAGATCCTGTCTTATTTTGACCTCAAGTATGCTTTAGAAGAATAACACAGAGTTAACAACCTAAATTTTTATAGCAAGTTTGCTGTGAACTTAGAAATCTGGAAAGCACACTGCAGTAGGAATAAGGGAACTGAGATGTTCCACTTGAGAGGGTAGAAACCTAAAAGGAATGCCTATGAAGTGTTAGGTAGAAGAGAGTGTAAACTTTTTTTAGTCATTTGAAGAGGAAGAGCTTGAATCAATGCACTGCAGTTAGAGGTACTCAGTTATAAATTCAATGAAAAGGAATTTTTTAAGTTTATTTTGAGATAGGATACACAAGTGGAGGAGGGGCAGAAAGAAAGGGAGAGAGAATTTCAAGCAGGCGCCACGCTGTCCATGAGGAGCCTGATGTGGGGTTCAAACTCAGGAACCAAAAGATCATGAGCTGAGCTGAAGTCAGAAGCTTAACCAACTGAGCCACACAGGTGCCCCGGTGAAAAAGAATTTTTTGAACAATTGCTATCCAAAAATGAAACCCACTGCTCGTGTAGATGTAATATCTTGATCCCTGAATTATTCTCACAGAAATTAAGTGACCAAGTATATCAGGGAATTCCTGTAATCAGAACGAAGAGGATGATCACCAAGTCCCTTTTCAAAAAATAGGGGTAGGTGGGGTGGCATTTATCAAGAAACCTGAAAGCCGGTTAGTTTACACTTTAAAAACTGATACAATTAGTTTTTCCTACCTGTCTACTTTGTGCCAGGTGCAGTCAAGAGTATGGTGAATAAAATAATTCTGTGTTCTCTAAAACAAATGTGAAGAAACTTTAGTCTTAGAAGGTGCTCCATGAAAAAAAAAAAAATGAGTCTGAAGGAAAACAATTTTGAGAAATTCTGTATCCACTTACCTTTTTAATAGTAATTCACAGAATATAAAAGTTTCATGGCTCTGTGATGTCCTTTAATAAATGACTTTGCTTAATCTCTGAATCATGCAGCATTCTCCAAATTTATCTCAAAAAAATAATCTTCTGTTTAAAGTACATCAACATTCTGGATCTGGTGTTTCTACAGAACTAATTTTGGGGGTACAATTTAATTATAACCACAACTGCTGCCTATGGGTGCCTATGGTTCTAGCAAAGGAAATAGGTAAAACACAATCTGTTTCAACATTGGAGAGGGGCAGAAACTCATTTCTGGAAAAGGTAGTACATACCTAGAACCTATAGGATAGGTTATATTACTGGGAAAGAGGATGGGAAAAGAGTGTTTGAGACCTAGGAAACTCCAAATGTGAGGGGCTACTTGTGATTATGATACATTCTTGAACAGCATGGCACATTTTT
>NW_024412671.1:0-9480 GCF_014898765.1 Herpailurus yagouaroundi | reverse complement strand
CGTTTCCTTAAATGGCATTTTTAATCATGCTGGCACATCAGCCGTGCCATATGATGTTCTGAAATGCGAAAACAACAAAAGGAAATCAATTGTGATCTATGGATTTCAATTCAGTATGAACCTTGCTTTTTTTTTTTTTTTTTAAATGAAATTGTATCTGGTGAAATAAACTTAGTAAAACGAGAGCAGGAGATCAAAGGGAGTTGACCAAAAATTGGCATACAGTTACTCTTCCACTAGGCCAAATACATCCTTAAATTTTTTTTTTCAACGTTTTTTTTGGGACAGAAAGAGACAGAGCATGAACGGGGGAGGAGCAGAGAGAGAGGGAGGGAGACACAGAATCGGAAACAGGCTCCAGGCTCTGAGCCATCAGCCCAGAGCCTGATGCGGGGCTCGAACTCACGGACCGCGAGATCGTGACCTGGCTGAAGTCGGACGCTTAACCGACTGCGCCACCCAGGCGCCCCCAAATACATCCTTTAAAAGTCTAAAAGAGTCAACATATTTCACAGGAATAGGTGATGGCATCCCGAGCCAGACATCTTCACATCTCTCTTTAGTAAACGGTACCGCTTGCAATTCGGGCATCGGATTCGTTCTCCAGTTCAGGGCAGAGAAAAATAACTCGTAATTTATTTGTTTTTCACGGTCTTGAAACCCGGATAGTATGGATCCCAGGAGGTGATCAGGCAGAGGTAACCTGAAGGATTTGCACAGCCTTCTGATGTCTTTGGTGGGTAGCACTTTTTTCTTTTCTCGATCTTCATAGACACAAGTAGCAATGAGTCTTTCAAAATTCTCAAAAGTATTTTTCTTGAGTTGTTCGTGGGCCTGTGCCATTAGGATGTTCATACCAGGACACGTGTCCTCGGGCACCCCGTAGTGACGTGCAAGGGTTATAAATTCATGTTCTAGGAGTCTCCCAGTGGTTAGAGTCATCATTATGTCTCTGAATGTATTATAATCCACTCTCTTTGTAAGCTTGGGGTCAGCATTTCTAAATAAGTGCTTGAGCTCTCTGGATTCTGATTGTTCTTCTTTCAGCTTTTGTAGGACGAGTTCAATGCTGCTCATGGGAAACTGATCTGAATTCTCCTCCATGTAGCGTAAGGTATACTCGTCAGCGTTGAGCAAGTGAAACAGGTAGCCATTCAAGTTCACTCTGGCTCCGATATACAGGTCCTTGGCCTGGATGTATTCTGATAGTTCGCTTTTAAAGACTTCTTGTCCAGGCTTCTTAACGTGCATTCTTTTCAGGAACATCCCACCAGTAAACCCTGAATTCCTCTCTACAGGTTCAAACACTGAAATCGTGTCATCGCTGAGAAAGTACGAAATGACAAACTTCCTGTCCCGTTCCACACGTTTGTGTGTGATTAGTTTTGCAAAAAACCGGAGTATATTGCTTTTGTTGCCATAGCTGTTCTTCTCCATGAACTTCTTAAAGTTCCTCCGAGGAGGCGTGGGCACAAGGCCCATGCAGGTGCGGAGAGAATCCTCTTCGGAACCAAAGCCGTTATAAGGTGGAAATTTCCTTTCCATCTTTGGAGGAGGAGGAGGAGCCTTGCACGAAATCGAGGTAAAGTTCTCAATTCCATATTTAGTCTTGTAATAGGTCTTCGTAAAGTTATCACAGTCGCAAAGAAGCACTTTTCTTCCCCACACGTTGATGGTGGCTCCTATGAACAGGTCACTGTCTTTGTAAAACTCCTGGTCTACTTTCCCGAGCTTGGGTAGCTTTCTCCTCCGGAGGAACAACGATGTGGCATCCCGGCCTGAGGAGGGTGGCACCACTTCTTTGATTTCGATGGTATCGTCGCACAGAAAGTAATACAGAATGAGTTCTCGACGGTCCCCGAACATCGAGGCTGAGTCGTCCCACAGGCAGAAAAAACGTAAAACCTTCCTATCACACTCAAGGAACTGTTTCCGGGTGTCATAGGACTCATAGGGACGTAAGGGCTCCATGCGGTCTAGCTTCTCTCTCTGTATCTTCATGTAAGGATCTTCTGGACACCGTCCTGGGGGGTTTAATTTGACTCCTATTTTCTTCAAGAAGTTTTTTGTGAACGTATCAGCATCATAAATCTTGAATGTCCGGCCATAAAAGACAACGTCTATGTTGATATTGAAATGATACACAGTATAAAACTGATCTTCATCAGGAGGTGGGAGAGAAATCCGGTGACGCCGGATAAAAGTCCCTTTAGGCAGTCCGCTATTTTTCAACTCTCGTTCATTCACTTGAATTGTGTCATCTTCGAGGTAGAAGAGGATTTTATAGCGTCTTATTCTATACTTTTCTTGAGTTTTATCAGGAAATTCATCTTCTAAATAGGCATCAAAAGATAATACCTGCTTATCACAAGCGATCCAGGATGGCACGGTGCTTCCCATTCCTTTAGGAAAGTCACTGTAGTTAGGCTTCACCTTTTTCCCAGGAAGCAATTCTCCACCTATTCCAGGTTTATCTTCACTCACCAGCATTCTCACATTGTTGCAAAAGCCCCAATGTTGAGATTTGTGGAACTTCTTTTCCACATTGCGGTTGAAGCTGTTGCCAAGCAGCAGCGGCAGGGCCATGGCTCTCGCCGTCCGAGGGTTAAGGGGCCGAGAAGACCAGACAAAATAGACTTTAAAATAAGGACTGTAACCAGAGACAAAGAAGGATACAATATAAAGATGAAAAGGTCAATCCAACAAGAGGACATAACCATTGTAAATATCTATGCACCCAACATTAGAGCATCTAAATACATAAAACAAATATAAATGGCCATAAAAGAGAAACTGTTGGTAATAAAATAATAGTGGAGGACCCTAAAACCCCATTTATACCAATGGATAGATGATCCAGGCAGATAATCAACAAGGACACAGTGTATTTGAACGATACATTAAGCCAGATCAAAACAGCAGATATATACAGAACATTCCATTCTAAAACGTCACAATACACATTCTTTTCAAGTGCACGTGGGATATTCTACAGAATGTTTCAAACATTAAGCTACAAAGAAAGTTTCAGTAAATTTAAAATCATACCATGCATTTTTTCCAAACACAACATATGAAAATAGAAATCAAACACAGCAACTGGAAAAAAAAAAAACCACAAATATGTGGATACTAAACAATGTGTTACTAAACAACCAATGGATTAATGAAAAAAAATACATGGAGGAAAAATAAAAATGAAAACACAATGGTCCAAAATTTTTGAGACACAGCAAAAGCTGTTCTAAGAGGGGACAATATAGCGATACAGGTCTCCTTCATAAAACAAGGAAAATCTTAAACAACCTAACATTACATCTAATGGACTAGGAAAAGAAAACAAAGCCCAAGATGAATATAAACAGGAATAATAAAGATCAAAGTGGATATAAATGAGAGACAAAAAGAAAAATAAACCAGTGAAACCAAGAACAGATTCTTTTGAAAGATAAATAAAACTGATATAAAGTCTTAGCTAGACCAATCAAGAAAAAAAGAGAAGGTCTCCCCCGCCACCCCCGAAAAAAACCCTCAGAAGTGAAAGAGCAGAAGTAATGCCTGACACCACATCAATACATAATATTGTAAGACAATACCACAAAAACCCTATGCTAACAAATTGGACAACCTATAAGAAATGGATAAATTCCTAGAAACATGCAATCTTCCAAAACTGAATCAGGCAGAAATAGAAAACATGAATATACCAATTGCTACTAACAAATTAAATCATTAAAAAACTACCAAAAGCAAAATTCTGGGACCAGATGAATTCACAGGTAAATTTTACCATTTACTCATTTATTAATTATTTAAAAAATTTTTAATGTTTAGTTTTGAGAAAGAGAGACAGAGCATGAGTGAGGGAGAGACAGAGAGGGAGACATAGACTCCAAAGCAGACTCTGGGCTCTAAGCTGTCAGCACAGAGTTTGATGTGGGGCTGGAAATCATGAACTGCAAGATCATGACCTGAGCTGAAGGTGGACACTTAACTGACTGAGCCACGTATGTGTCCAATTCTACCAAACACTTAAAGAAGAGTTAATACCCATTCTCCTGAAAATATTACAAAAAAAAAAAAAAAAAAAACAGAAAGGAAAGCTTCCAAATATATTTTATGGGGCCAGCATTACTCTGATATCAAACCAGACACAGACACAAAAACAAAAAAAAAAAAAAAACAAAACAAAAAACAAACAAACGAAAACTACAGGCCAATATTCCTGATGAACAGAGGTGCAAAAGTCCTCAATAAAACATTATAAATCACATTCATCAATACATTAAAGGATCATTCACCACAATCACATGGGATTTATTCTGGGTATACAAGGATGGTTCAATATTTTCAAATAATTCAATGAGATAAACTATATCAACAAAATAAAAGGTAAAAATCATGATCATCTTAGTAGATTAAAAAAAAGCATTTACCAAGTTTCAATATCTGTTCGTAAAACCTCTCAGCAAAGTGGATTTAGAGGGGATATGCTTCAACATAATAAGAGCCATAATGTAACGCCCACAGTTAACATCATACTCAATGTGGAAAAATTGAGAACTTGTTCTTAAGACCGGGAACAAGACAAGGATGTCTACTCTTACCACTTGTACTCAACATAGTACTGGAAGTCCTAGCCACAGCAAACTGACAGTAAAAAGAAATGAGGCAACCATATTGGTAAGGAAGAAGTTAAATTGTTACTATTTGCAGATCTATATACAAAAAAACCTAAAAACTCCACCAAAAAACTACTAGAACTGATAAATGAATTCAGGAAAGTAATGCAAAATTAATACCCAGAAATCAAGTTGTGGTTCTATACATTAATAATGAAGTACCAGAAAAAGAGATTAGGAAAACAACCTCATTTACAATCGTACCAAAAATAATAACATACCTAGAAATAACTTAACCAAATGGTTGAGAGATCTATACTCTGAAAACTGTAAAACACTGATGAAAGAAATTGAAAATGACACAAAGGAAAGATATTCCATGCTCATGGATTGGGAGAACACCTATTTTTTAAAATTTCCATAGTACCCGAAGTAATCTACAGAGTCAATACCATCCCTATATAAATACCAACAGTATTTTTTCACAAAACTAGAACTGATAATCATAAAACTTGTATGGAACTACCAAAGACCCCAAATAGCCAAGTCAATCTTGAAAAAGAACAAAACTGGAGCTAACACACTCCAGATTTCAAAATATACTACAAAGCTGTAGTAATCAAAACAGTATGGTACTGGCACAAGAATAGACATGAGGATCAACAGAATAGGATAGAGAGCCCAGAAATAAACCATTACTTATATGGTTAATCTATGACAAAGGATACAAGAATATACAATGAGGAAAAGACAGACTCTTCAATAAATGGTTCTGAGAAAACTGGACAGCTACATTCAAAACAATGAATGGACCACTTTTTAAGACCACAAACAAAAACAAACTTGAAATGGATTAAAGACCTAAATATGAGACCTGAAAGCATAAAAATCCCAGAAGAAAACATAGGTAGCAATTTCTCTGACATCTGTCACAGCAACATTTTTCTAGATATGTCATCCCAGGCAAGAGAAACAAAAGCAAAAATAAACCGTTGGGACTACATCAGAATAAAAAGCATTTTCACGGTGAAGGAAACTATAAACAAAACAAAAAAGCAACCTATTGAATGGGAGAAGGTATTTGCAAATGATATGTCTGATAAGGGTTAATATCCAAAATAGGTAAAGAATTCATACAACTCAACACCAAAAAAATCTGATTAAAAAAATGGGCAAAAGACCTAAAGACTCACTTTTCCAAAGAAGAAATACAGATGGCCAACAGACACATGATAAAATGCTCAATATCACTCATCATCAGGGAAACAAAACCACAATGAGATATTAATTTACACCTGTCAGAATGGCTAGAATAAAAAGGAAAAGAAATAACAAGTGTTGGCAAGGACATGGAGAGAAAAGAACGCTTGCACACTGTCAGTGGAAAATAAAACTGGTTCAACTACTGTGGAAAACAGTTTTGAGTTTCCTCAAAATATTAAAAATAGAAATACCATATGATCCAATAATTCTACCACTGGGTATTTACCCAATGAAAATAAAAGCACTAATTTGAAAGGATACACCCACCCCTATGTTTTTTGCAACATTATTTATAATAGCCAAGATATGGAATCCACCGAAGGGTCCACTGATACATGGATGGATAAGGAATATGTGGTTTGTACACACCCACACCTAACCCCACAGGAATATTATGCAGCCATGAAAAAGGATGAGATCTTGCCATTTGTCACAACATGGATGGACCTAGAGGGTTTATGCTAAGTGAAATTAGACTGAGAAGCACAAATACCATATGATCTCATTCATATGTGGAATATAAGAAACAAAACAAATGAATAAACAAAAAGCAGAATTAAACCAATAAATATGGAAAAAAAGATGAGTGGTTGTCAGAGGGAAGGGAGTGCAGGGATGAGAAAAATGGGTGGAGAGTGGGAGATACAAGCTTCCAGTTATGGAATGAAATAGGTCATAGGAATAAGAGGCACAGCATAGGGCATATAGTCAATAATATGACAATAACATTGAATAGCCACAAATAGTGACAAATAGGTGAACATAGTATCAGGTAGGTATTACAGAAACTGAATCTCTGTGTTGTACATCTGAAACCAATGTAACATCGTGTGTTAACTATACTGAGATAAAATGTGACATGAGAATGACCAATCAGGTACATCCTCCATGACATATCAATATTCTCATTTTTTTTGTTTCAATATAGGAGGGTCCCAGAAAGCTCCTTTTGCTGCTGGCTTGTGTAGTACAAAGATGTTTACTTGAGCTCACCATCCCACCAAGACAGTATCCAGTGAGGGAGAAATAAACTTTTAAATGAAATCTGCGTGCTGCTATGAAGATGGAAGGAACCCAGGATGGCCAAAATGTCCACTAGTCGTCCCCCGTTCCTGTCATCATAATGATAATCTTTCTTGTAACAGCACTATGGAATATGAAAGTGTTTTCATCTACCTATCAGTATCATTAGATCCTTGCAAGGACCATGGAGTGTAGGTGAGCAAGAGGGGGATGATTCCCTCTTTTACAGGCATAAAAGCTTGGAGGCTTGTCATTTGGGCAGCATTAATTTATTAAATCTTACACAGTGATGCTGGGGGTACAAACTTTGGTTGGGTAGGTTGTATGGTTAGTAGGTAGTGGAGCAGGATAAATAAATAAGTAAATAATAAATAAATCAGTAAGTATTTTAAAATGTAAGAAAAAATAATGTTTGGCATTCTATATAAGAAATTAAGGGGAAAAACCCTAAAGATAAAACAGTATGAGGATAAAAATTATAAAGAGCAGAAAATAATGAAAATTTCTTTCACTTTTTCTATAAATTTAGCTTACACTTAATATCAAAACCCAATGAGGATACTAGAAGAAGGGGAGGTTTGGGACAATTTTGGTTTTGAACATGGTGTATATATCAGTTAGGATTTAATAAGGGACTTTGAACCACAAGAATGAGATGGACTAAGGGATGTATTATAAAGATTAGATTTTACACAAGAATGACAACTAGAGGAGAATACTGGGAAAGGTTGTTGCTTCAAAATCTGGTGGTGAATCTGAAATTGATATATGTCAGCAGGACTGGGAACTGAGAAGAAAAGCTGGATGTGAAATCTGAAGTGTGTCTTCTGTTGCCAGCATAAAACTGATTTTTTTTTTTCTCATCTGATAATCGCTTCATTTTGTTTGTGCTATTCAGTTTCATTGCATTTAATGTAATTATTGAAATGATGGGATTTACATCTACAGGTTTGATTTCTATTTGTCCTAAGTGTTGTTGTTGTTACTTTTTCTACTACTTTCTTTCTTGTGAAATAGATATTTTCTAGCATGCTATTCTTTTTTTTTTTTAATTTCTTTAATGTTTATTCATTTTTTGAGAGAGACAGAGCGCAAGCGGGAGAGGGGCAGAGAGAGAGGGTGGGGTGGGGGAGACACGGAATCCGAAGCAGGATCTAGGCTCAGAGCTGTCAGCACAGAGCCTGATGCGGGGCTGGAACTCGTGATCTGTGAGATCACGACCTGAGCCGAAGTCAGACGTTCAACCAACTGAGCCACCCAGGTACCCCTCTAGCATGCTATTCTAATTTCTTTGTTGGTTTTCAATTTTAATTTTTTGAGTTATCCCTACTCTCCTCTGCGTAAGTAGGTCTTGCTTTCTATAACTGATTTTGTATACTCTAGACAGAGAAGCTTCTAAACTATAAATCTTGACATAATACTCCTTTTACTTTTTTTTATCATTAAAAAAATTTTTTTTTTAATTTTTATTCGTTTTTGAGAGACAGAGAGAGACAGAATGCAGGCAGGTGAGGGGCAGAGAGAAAGGGAGACACAGAATCCGAAGCAGGATCCAGGCTCTGAGCTGTCAGCCCAAACCCACAAACCATGGGATCATGACCTGAGCTGAGGTCAGATGCTTCACAGATTGAGCCACCCAGGTGCCCCATAATACTCCTTTTAATAATTAACTGCTTTCCCCCACCAAATGGCTTTTTATTGTTCTTAAAGGAAGTTTGGCACTATGTAATATTTCCTATCTAGATAAATCCCATATACTTTAGATTTCAGTGCTTTTTAGATTTCTAGTGCTTTTTCTTTTTTCCTGATTTAAAAATATCCCCATCTAGAAACATGAACATCCACTAACCTGGATAACTCTGATTCATCTATTATGTGCTAGCCAATACCTTCCATAAATTTTTTATATAAGCTTAAAGCCTTCCATAATTTACTCATACCACTCCCTAACTCTCTATGGTAATTTTACTTGCCAATTTTACTTTATTTGTCAAGGTATCTGCTTTCTATCTTAGAATATATATTTTGAAGTTGGGAACTATTCGATCATGTACTCCAAATGCATTCTTACCTCCTACTTTAGTAACTGGGAAATAATTAGTGTTCAACAACTATTGAGTGAATGAATGCAGTAATATATTGTTAAGAAATGACTTCATATTAACCAGGCATTTGATTTGATAGCTTATAATAAAACTACAAAATAAGCTATATAATATGAAGACATTATAACTACTGTTGAAATCAGAAGTGATTTTTAAACTTATTTAGATTTTAAAAATTTATACAAAAGATGAGGAAATGCTCACATGTTCCCCCTATGCATTTATTACCCAGCTTCAACAGTTATCAACACATGTATAATCATCTTTTTCCCTATTCATATAAGTAAAAGTGCTAAGTACAAGAGTCAATTGTATATATAATTTCTAGCCATTGATAAATGTATTGCTATAACAATTGCTACATTTTGCATTACCATTTGCAATACATAAGTCCCTCATAACCTATAAGACAGTACATTATGAAATTTTGAATTTTTACTAATATGATATATTGGAGAATGTATTTC
>NW_024412670.1:0-9285 GCF_014898765.1 Herpailurus yagouaroundi | reverse complement strand
GGGGAGGAGATTCAGGTGTGAAGGGAGCATCTGCTTGTAATGTGGGATCCAGTTCCAGGATCCCCTGGCGTTCCTTGAAATTTGCTGGAGAAACACAACCCATTTGATGTTCAAAACCAGGCTTCCAACAGAATGGGACAGCTGAAACGGCCCAAAAATGGACAAACCGCATGGAACAGGTTTTGAAGACACTAAATGAACATCAGGCAACAATGGATCCCTGAGAGGAGGGAAGTGATCTCTGTGGTGCTCTGAGCATCTTCCTTGGGAAGATGTCATGACCCAACTTGGCAGGTGGTGTGTGTGTGTGTGTGTGTGTGTGTGTGTGTGTGTGTGTGCCTGTGCGCGTGCGTGTGCGTGTGTAGTAAGGGAGGGCAGAGATTGGAGTCCTCCTTGAGTTAAAGAGGTGGAGCTGAGTGTCTGGAAAGACCAAAGCAGCTAGAGCTCACCACAAGTATCAAAGAGGACTGCACGGAATGAAGGGAGTACTCAGGACATCTGCAGAGTTTCTCCCTTGGGTATTCAGTGGAGTGCTGGCTAGGACATGTGTGAGAGAAACTGGGAAATTAACGATCCAAAAGAAGTCGGAGGTAGCAAGTGTCTGCTCTTACCAGCCAGACTAGAAAACCTCATGATGCCTAGGACATTGGCTAACGTATTCTGAACAGACTTGCCCCAGTAGTAGGAAAGGATTAGCCCTAAGCCAAGCACTGCTGAATTTGACAACCTTAAAAAGAAGACACTAAAGGATCAAGTTATTTCCACATAATTTACCATGTCCCAGAACAAAGCTCAAGGTGGTTTAGAGGAATACAAAAATATCCAGCAGGGCGAAATTCACAAAGTCTGACGTCCAGTGAAACGTTTTATGGCATGGAAACAGGCAAGAAAATATGACCCATATGAGAAGAAAAATTAATCAAACTGGCCCAAAATAAACACTGATGCTAGAATTAGCAGAAAAGGCCATTAAAATAGTTATTATAACTGCATTCCATATGTTCAACAGGGTGTGTATAAACATGCAAGATTTTTTTTTAACTTGTAAAGATTAAACTCTAATGCAGTCACAAAAAATATTCAAATAATTAAAAAAAAGGGTTAGGAAAAGAAGAAAAATAGAACAAGGAACCAATGAGATAGAAAGAAAACAAACAGATATGTCTAATCATTTCAGTATTCATATTAAATGTAAATGGCCTAAATATACTAATTAAAAGAGAGTGATTGCCAGATATGGTGGGGTTTTTTTTTTAATGTTTATTTTTGAGAGAGAGAGAGAGAAAGCAAGCAGGGGAGGGGTAGAAAGATGGAGACACAGAATCCAAAGCAGGCTCCAGGCTCTGAGCTGTCAGCACAGAGCCCAACACAGGGCTGGAACCCACAAACTGTGAGATCATGACTTGAGCTGAAGTCTGATGCTTAATTGACCAAGCCACCCAGGCACCCCAGATTAGATGTTTTTAAAAAGCAGGAACCATGTACTACCTACAAGAAATACCTTAAATATAAAGATGCAAATATGTTAAAAGTAAAAGGATGGAAAACAGATGTAATAAACCAGGGGCCACCAGAAGGAAGCAGGGCTCATGACTGACCCAGAGAAGGCTAGGGGAGCCAGGAGCTCCCATGGGAGGTGCACCTGAGAGCTCCTCTGCTCATGAGTCAAGGGTGGGGTCACTGCCCTTGACATCTGCCAGTTATGCCACCAATGGCAGTCCTACCGGTGCCCTTTCTTGAGTTCTGTGTGTGAGCCCTGTCTACCTCTTCACAGTCTGGGCATCTCCGGTTTGCACAATTGCAATCCACTGTGGCTGTGAGGGGAGGGAGGATGGGAGGTGGCACTAACAGCCCCACTTTACAGTGGAGCCACTGCTCACCACCTGTCAGAGTCCTGTGGGTCTTTATTGAGATCCATAGACTATTCTGGCAGAGCAGGGCCTCAGAAATCATTGAATTATGAGCCCCCCTTATAGGCAGAGAAAATGAGGTTCAGGAGTTGAGCACAACTTCCAATGGTTAGCATTCTGGAGTCCTAGACTTCCCCGCTTTAGGGGCGCAGTTTGGTGAGCTCATCAAGACCCCTGAGAAGCTGCCCTCCCCCAGCAGTCACAGCTTACTAAAGCAACCAGGATGACCTGATCTATAAATGGGGTCCTGACAATCCGCTACCACCACCCTCCCCCTACCCCCACAGGCTGCTCACCCTCACAGCCTTGCAAAGGGGCCATGCACCCCCACAGGCTGCTCACCCGCACAGCCTTGCAAATGTGAGCCTCCTCAGGGCACAAAAGGGTTGCCAGACTGAGGATTGGAGGGAACCCACACTAAGCAGCTGGATTGGCCTGAGTGGGCAGCATCTCTTGGGCTGCTCTTGTCCAAAAGCTGCCATACCCCGATACAGACAGAAGTGAGCATGCCTGTGTTCCAGCAAAACTTGACTTACAAAAGCAGGCAGCAAGCCAAATTTGGCTCAAGACCCATAGTTGGTCAGCCTTTGTTCTACATATAGCAAGTCCCACGATAACCCAGATTCATCAGCCTGACTCCAGGCCAAGCGGCAGACCTGCTACGGGCCCAGGGCAGAGTAGGGTACTGGGGGGCGCAGAACTGGGCCTGGGTTCCATGTTCCGTCATGCACTATAATCCTAGCAACTTGTTTGACGTCTCTGGGCCTCACTGTCCACACCTGAAGGCTGGATCCGGGGTGCAAACTCAGAGCTGCTGGGGTCACATTACCACGTAACAGAGAAAGGCTGGCTGGTGGGGAGACTTGGGCCCATCTAAGGACTCAGCTGGCTTCTCCATTGCCGCCAATTATCGCTGATAGGGGCACTGGCCCCCAACATTTCAGAAGTCACAGGCCACATTTAGATGTGAACCCTCGTGGTTGTATGCTGGCCACTGACTCAGGCCAGCCTGACTTGTGTGGGGCCGACCACACCCACAAGCCGTGTCCCTTTGCGACCCCTCAGCTCAGGGCTTGTCTGCTTTTACTAGGGGACAGAGAGGACTGACTTTCCCAACAGACGCTGTCTTCAGGTTTGAAACGAGTTGTGGTGGGGGGGGGGGGGGCCCAAACATTAGAAATAGACTCCCTTGCCTCACCCGTGTGCCTGTGTTCATTTCCACCTGGTAATAACCTTCCAAGGCCTTCCATGTTGAGCTCACATATCTCAGGCTTAGCCTGTGCAAAACCTTCTTGGCTGGGTTTCTCTTAATCATTTGCTCAGTGGATGTATTATTTGATATGTAATTGTCTTCCTGGGAGATTAACTTCCAGGGCCCTGAATGGTCTTTATTAAAATAATGAGAGCGGTAAATTCCAGCCCTGTCCCATGGGGCATGCAGGAGACCCAGCACACCTCATACCGGGCGCGCGCATGAAGACGTTCCTCTCAGTGGGACAGGGTCACCAGCCTGCACGTTCTCCAAGCCCTCCTCCTTCATTAGACTGACACGGAAGGAGCTAGTGGTGGATCCGAGGAGTTGGGATGCTGCTGCCCCCTGGAGGGCCCAGAGCCTGGTGTCGTGGTGAGGAGGATGTGGATTCGCGTCCTAACCTATCCAGTAAAGAGGCCATGTGACCTCGGCAAGGTCCACCACTCTCTGAGCTCCAGGGTCCTGGGCAGCAAAGTGAAGCTGCTGATGGGGACCTAGTGGAAATACTCTTCCTGGGAGTCTGTGCTGAGCTCCAGCTTTGAGAGCACTGGTTATCCTGCAGGGCACAGTTAGCGGTCTGCGACATGCTGCCTTACCCCTGTGTGTCTCCTGAGTGTGCAGCTCTGTTCAGCTCCTGGTTCCCCTCCCCAGCCCCTCCATGCATTCATTCATTGTTTCTTTCCTTCCTTCCTTCTCACACTCAGTCCATTCTCCACTGGACAGCCAGAGGGATCCCGATAAAAGCTAGGTCAGTGCCAGCCCCTCAGCCCCCTACCATGGCTCCCTCCTCACGCACAGTGAGAAACAGCGTCCTCCCCATAACCCTCATGGTCCTGATCATCTGCCCCATCATCCTTCTGCCCCCATCTCTTCCTGCGGTCACTGGCTGGGTTCCAGGCACACTCCTGCCCCAGGGCCTTTGCACTGGCAATGCCTTCTGCCTGGCTCACTCTTCCCCCCGGACACCTGCGTGGCTCCCTCACCATCAAGGCTTTACATGGTTTCATCCCCTGGGGGCCTTCCCTGACCAGCCTGTTTGTACTTGCAACATTAACCCCTTCCCCTGAGAGGGTATTTCTATCCACAGTGCACGTCACCGTGTGCCAGATTTGGTTTACTGTCATTCCCCTCACTGGAAAGTGGACATCCTGCAGGCAGGCCTGACCCAGGGCAGGTGCTAGGAGCTCTTGCCTGCCTCTGGCAGACCTGGATTATTTCCACCCAGCCTTGAGGGATGTGGTCTTTAGTTTGGATGGAGGGTCCATTTCAGTCTCCTGCTGCCTTAGCAGTGCGCTGAGCCCAGGGTAAGTTCTGGAGGGCTGCACAGCGCCCAGCTCACCCGGCAGCCCCTGGTCTGTTCCCTCCATTGTCAGAGCCAGGAATTCCGCAGCCTGGCCCAGTGCCCAGCCCCTGCGATGCTCCGCTGATTCAGCGGAGGGGAGCACCTACTTCCTGTGGGCCAGGGACTCCTAGCCCCGTTCTTTCCCTTTTGCTCTTTGTGGATGGCACCGCCCCAAACCAGGCCCCAAGCCTATCATCCTCCAGAGACAAAAATAGCCGGTTTGTGCCTCCCTGGCCACCCCTGCTTGTCCACTCAGGACTGGCCTTGGCCCTGTTGTGCCCTGGCTGCCCGGGACCTTGACAGGTGGCATCTCAGAGCAAGCACATCAGCTTACGGGTGCACAGCTCTGCATAGGGCCTTGGTCCCTGGGGCAGCGAGCACCTTATCCCTACAGGTGCCAGGAGGGTCCATGCAGAGTAGGGTGGTTCATTCAAGTCATGTCATGCGTCCATATGTCTGTCTATCCTTTCAGTAAATAGTCACCAAGCAGCTGTTCTCTGCCTGGCCCTGCTGTGTATGCTGGGAACGGGATGAAGCCCTGTCCCGATGGGGCCGGCCTCCCCTCTCCAAGCCTTAGGGCCCTCCTGTGTCAAATGAGAGTAATAACATTGGCTTCCCAGGAGGCTGTGAGGAGTACATGAGACAGATATAGAACAGCATCAACAAATGTTTTCTGTCAAGGGCCAGACAGGAAATATTTTAGGCTCTGTGGGCCATACAGTCTGTCATCACCACTCAATTCTGCAGATGCCCCAGCCATTGACGACATGTCAACGGTGGGTGTGGCTGCGTTCCAGTGAGACCTTAGGAAAACAGCCGGTGGGCCAGATGTGGCCTGGGGGCCGTGGCCTGCTGGCCTCTGGTGCAGAGTGTCTGGGATGGGCGCAGAAGGGACAGCTGCTGCTCTAATCATGGCTGATGATGATGGTGGTGATGCTGTCCTCCTCTGGGACCCAGGACTACAGGAAAGTTGCGGTCTGGGGTTGCAGAGTGCTGGGGGCAAAGCAGGCACGAAGTGAGTGAGATTTCAACAGCACCGCGTTCTGCTTCCATCTGTTTAAGCCTCATTTAGTCTGCCTGGGTTTCCCTGGAGCCGCATTTAATCCCTAACAGGGCAGGGTAAGTTCTGGGAGAAGGGAGAGCTAGCACTTAACTCGTGGCCGAGGTCGGCCAGGAGGCCCCGCAGAGGCGGCCGATCTCACCCTGCCTGGTGCCACCACTTTGAAGCAAGCCTGGGCTGTGCCCTCGGGGGCAGCTGAGTGCAGGCAGGGGCCCGGCAGTTCTCATGCGTCCTGCTTGATTGCCCAAGAGACTCCTCCGCTGGCACTGTCTTTTTCCCTGGTGCTCCGAGATCCCTCTGCTCATTGCTCTATGCAACCCCGTCTCAGATTGTGTTCTAAATTCTTCTTAATTAAATGTTTGACTCCTCCCTCTAGACTATGAGCAGCTCCTCCTTTGGGAAGGGACGAGGAAGAATTAACATTAATTGAATGTGTGCCACATGGAGGCCTTGGGGACGAGGAGTTCAAGGAGACCAGAGAGGTCACATGCCTGCCCAAGGGCACACAGATTAAGAGCCACAGAGCTGGGATCTGGAGTTGGGACCCTCCCTTGCTCCCTCGCCCTGCGTGCGCTCTGTCTCATCCTGACAGGAGAGGCCAGGCATGAGGAACACAAGTTGAAGTCAGAGAGGCTGGGGCTGAGAATGCCTGCTCCCACCAAGCGTCAGGTTGCTCATCTGTAAATGGGACACAGCGACGGTCACCACCTCTCAGAGTGATCCTAAGGATCCAGTGAGGTCTGGAGGGAGGGAGGAACAGGGACAGAGAGTCCTCACCCTGTCTCTTGGGCCTGAAGGTCACTACTGCTGGAGACTGCCCAGTCAGCCCCATGCACACCCTTCTCCCTGAGCTGGAGTGTTAGCGGCAGGCCCTTGTGTGTTATGTCCTCACACTGTCCCTGTGCCAAAGGAGTGCCTTCCAAAGAGCATGCCCCCGTGGCCAAAAAGAGTTCTGAAAGCCTTCCTAGGAAAGTGGGGAGCAGGAAGGGGTCTGCCCTTTGCCCCTACCCGAGTCATTGACCGGTCCCCAGGTGGGCCCACAGAGAACCCAGGAAATGGTACTTAGCTCACAAGGTGGGGTGTGATGGCCTTCTGTGCTGACAGGCCAACAGAAATGCTGTGCTGTGCTGTGCTGTGCTGTGCTGTGCTGTGCTGTGCTGGGAAAAGCAAAGCCCGCTCCACGTTGGAAAATCAGGGTTCCAACCCACTCTTTTTTTTTTTTATTAATGTTTATTCAGTTTTTGAAAGACAGAGAGTGAGTGGGGAGGGGCAGAGAGAGAGGGGGAGACACGGAATCCAAAGCAGGCTCCAGGCTCCCAGCCGTCAGCACAGAGCCCGACACGAGGCTTGAACCCACAGACCGCAAGGTCATGACCTGAGCCGAAGTCGGACGCAAACAGACTGAGCCACCCAGGCGCCCCCCAACCCACCCTTAATCCTGGCACCCCATAATCAGCCTCATCGTCGTCCAGCGTGATCAGTATCCCTACCACCGCCCTCATCCTGTGCCCGTCGGAAGCCAGACTGCCCCACGTGCACTGTGTGAGGGTCCAGTTCTCTGGGTCCCTTTCGAAGGATGGGGTTGGAGGGACCATACAATGTGCTCATGTGGGGAGGTGCTTTTTATTTTCCATTTCCTTTTTAAAATCTATATAACATAATATTTGCCATTTTAACCATTGGTGTGAGGTGGAGAGGCATAAGTAACCGTCCCCACCATCCACCTCCGGAACTTTTCCATCTCCCCAAACTGAAACCCTGTCCACATTAAACACAATCTCCCCAGGCTTCTCCCCCGCCGCCCCCCGCCGCCCCCCGCCACCCCGGTGCCTGCAGCCACCATTCTGCTTTCCGTCTCTGAGTTTGATGACTCTAGGGACCTCATGCGAGTGAAGTCATGCAGTGTTTGTCCTTTTGTGACGGGTTTATTTCACTTCGCATAATGTCCTCAACGTTCATCCACCTCGCAGCGTGTGTTGGAACTTCCTTCTTTTTTAGGGCTGCGTGATACTCTATCGTATGGCTCGGTCACGTTTTGTCCTCTCCATTCATCCGTCGTTGGACACTTGACTCGTTTCTGCCTTTCAGCCACTGTGAATCACGGTGCTCTGAGCGTGGTGTAGAGATGTCTCTTTGAGACGCTGCTTTCCATTCTTCCGGGTACCTGCCCACAAGTGGAATTGCTGGATTGTAATGATAATTCTATAGTAAGTTTTTCGAGGAACCGCCCTACTGTTTCCCACAGCTGCTGCACCAGGTTACGTTCCACCAGCAGTGCACGCATTTCCCCCACATCTTGCCCAGTGCTGTTCTGGGTTTTGGTAACCGCCATCGATTGGGTGCGAAGTGGTATCTAATTGTGGTTTTGGTTTGCATTTGCCTAAGTTGAGCATCTTTTCATGTGCATTCCGGTCATGTGTATCTGTTCAAGCCCTTCATATGTTTTTTTCGTTGGGTTGTTTTTTGTTTTTTGTTTTTTTTTTTTTCTTGTTGAGTTTTAACAGCTCTTTATTCTGGATCTCAATCCCTTACCAAATTCATGATTTACCAATATTACCTCTCATTCCGTGGGTTTTCTTCTCGCTCTGTCAACGCGTCCCCTTATATACAGAAGTTTGTACTTTTGATGAATTCTGGTGTAGCTGTTTTTTTCCCTTGGGTCCTGTGTATGTTTTGTCTCTGACTGCTTTAGTATTATATCCAAAAAAATAATAATTGCCACACCCTGGTGTCATAAAGTGTCATAAAGCTTTCTGTATGTTTCTTTCTAAGATTTTTATAGTTTCAGTTCTAATGTTTAGGTCTTTGATCTGTTTGAATTCATTTTTTATATGGTGTGAAGTTTGGATCTGACTTTATTCTTCTGCATGTGGAATCCAGTTTCCATGACCCCATTCGTTGAACACTGACCTTTCACCCTGGAGTGGTCTTGGCCCCCTTGTCTCAGACCATTTGACCATGTGCGTGAGGGTTTATTTCTGGGATCTCTGTTCTATGCTGTGTTTGTAAAGTTTTATCGGAACATGGCCACACCGTTCACTTACGTATTGTCTACAGCTGCTTTGGAGAGAAAACAGAGTCCGAGTAGCTGTGACAGAGAAAGTCAGGCTCTGGGGGCAGCTGGGTGGCTCAGTCGGTTAAGCATCTGACTCTTGATTTTGGCTCAGGTCGTGATCTCTTAGTTTCTTGGGTTCAGACCCAGCATTGGCTCTGTGCAGAACCAGTGTGGGATTTTCTCTGCCCCTCCCCTACTCATGCTGTCTGTCTCTCTCTCTCTCTCTCTCTCTCTCTCTCTCTCTCTCTCTGTCTCTTTCTCTCAAAATAAATAAATAGACTTTAAAAAAAGAAAAAAAGAAAGAAAGAACATTAGGCTGCCAAAGGCAAAATTACCATCTGGCAATATGGTCCAGTCTCCTCCGGAGACTCCAGGACGTGAGCTCCCTGGATGGCTTCTTCCATTTTACCCTGGCAGGCAGTGCAAGGTTCACCACCTAGCAGGTGCTCCACCACCTAGTAGGTGCTCTGCCAGTGGTGTGGGTTTGTTGCCTTCTGTTGACCGGGAGGATTTTCAACGGCCTCTGCCTTGGTACACTTCCAGACACATAGTGGCAAAGACGTTAAAGTACTACAGGACCTCTCATTCATTCCCTAGGGGCCCTTCGTTTTTTCCCTGGTGGCCCCTCCTTCACGCCTCAGGACTTCTCCTTCCCTATTGATTTGG
>NW_024412669.1:0-5102 GCF_014898765.1 Herpailurus yagouaroundi | reverse complement strand
GACAATCCCAGGAGGATAAACTCTGTTATTTCTGTGTGGTTTCTCATATTTTTCTTCTCTTGTATAATCTAGAGTAGAAAACACAAATAGAAGGATTAAAGAAAAGACGGTTACACAGATAGTGCTGAAATTTGTCTCTGCCAAGAAACAAATTTAATTTAATATAGAGGTCTTTAAGACAACTTAATAAAAATCGATAAAATGTTTTAAAGTAAGGTTTTACTACATACCACACTCTGTGTTTTACATAGAATGATTTTTCTTAAAGTCCTTACTTCACAGATTGGAAACTGAATCTAAAAAGAGTTTTAAAAATCTTGTCAAAATCATATGAGAAAACAGGGATTTTAACCTAGGTTTTCCTGATAACTGGAATAGAAGTGCTACCTGTTGACTTTTTAAAAACACTTCCCTGAAGGGTTTTCTTCCCATCGGGAAACTCCTTGTCCTTTTTCAAACCCCGATAAATGTGACTCATTTCCTAATTTCTGTCACCTAATTCCCTGTATTATTACTTACTAGTATAACGTAGAAAAGATGATGTGTTGGGAGAAAGGTCACTCAAATGTGAATGCACCAAAATTTGAAAGTCATTGAAGTTCAATTTTTAACAATGTGACAAAATTCCTAAGTTTTCACTCCAGTTCACATTCTTTTGCAGCCTCCAACTCCTCATCTGAAGCCAGAGGTAATGAATTGTTTGACATGATATCCTCAGATTTTAGAGAGTACAGAGTGGAGAGAAGGCAGGATAGAAATTTAGTAGGTTGGATCCACATAGTCACAGACTAAAGAAACCGAACTGTATGAATACTAAAATTATCTTTTACAGAACTTTCTTCCTTCAGAGTTTCTTCTATTTAAATGTTGTTAGTATTATCTCTCTATATATGAATTCTGCTTTCTATTCCATATTATACTGTTTATATTTTTCATTTTATCTACATGAGCATTTATCTACATGAGCATTTCCTTTTATCTACATGAGTTATAGAAGCTTTATTTTGTCAATGCCTTGGAGTAATCTATGAAGCAGCACATAAAACCTCCTTATTTTCTTTTCCTAAATAATTAATCATAATAATAGTAATAATAACAATGCATTTTAAAGTGAAGCCAAATTTTCTTCAGTAAATCAAACCAGTCTATTATATCCCGCATTGTGTTCATTGTCATTAAATAGTAAAGTATTCAATTCAGTGTCCTGCGATAAGTTTTATAATAGAATATTTAGTTTCAAGATATAGGATTGTTGATTTTTGGTATATAATGCATCATAATACTGTGAAATTTCTTCCTTGTTTTTTCTTATGTGCCTGAGTTCTCTTTCCACTCACTTTACTGTTTAGCAAAAAAATATTGCTGTTGATAATTTAAGGCAAATTCCAACTGAGATGGATAGTGGTAATGCTACTAGGAAAGCATGTGAGATTCACAGGAAATGAACATTTCTTTTGCTATTTCTCAGGGACTGAAGAAAACAGGCTAAAGAGCACTTACAAGAGAAGCAAACATCACAATGACATATTTTGTAAACAAATGAATGGTGATTCAAGGGTATGATGGATATTTCAATCGTAAAAGTCATTGTTCTCAATGAATAATCCTCTGTAATTAACAGCTGTGTGTACAGTCTTTGATCTATAAATTATTTCTGTGATATGTATGGTAGAGTTATGAAAGATATACCCAAGGTTCCAAGACATCATTTCAAGCTTTCCTTCCTAGCTTCTCATCCATGTTTCTTTTACCCAGCTACATGTAACTTTTGTCCAAAGCTTTGTATTCCCCTTTGTTCCTTTCTTTTCAATGGATGAATTTGGCTCTGTCATAGATATGTCATTGTTGAATCAAGTATGTCATTCATTGAAAGTGGAAATTAACCTATTCTATAAACAGCTACTTGTTATCGTGTTAAATAAATAGCTGGAAATTACTTTAAGGACACTACCATTCTATATAAATTTGAGGGAAAAAACCCCACAATAGTATTCCTCAAATTGTCCAGTTTAAAGAAACGACAATTTTTAAAGGCCTTTGAAAGATTAAGAGATTGTTTTTCTTTATTTTTGTAATATTTAGGAGATTAAATTCCACAATATAATTGGAAACTAACTTTATCATTATGCACTATCTGTCCTGAATTCTCTCTTCTTAAGTTAAAACTCCTTAAAGTTGTGACACATATATTCAAGGCAATTTGCACCCACAAGGTTAGTACCGTTTTCTAACTCTCTATCTTTCTCTCACTTGACACTGTTGGTGTTAGGTGTACATGTTGGGCCAATTTGTCAGAGAAAAGAACAAAATATTGGTTTAATGTGGTATCTTGAGTAACAGTTGGGTTTTGTAACAACCACTATTTTTTTTTTCCTGGAATGATTTTTTCCATTCCTGTGTTTGTTGACATCTAATGTCATGCAGAAGCTTCATCGTTACTGAACACAAAAAATCTCATAAGAAGAACCTATTTAATGATTTTCAGATTATGACTTTAGTAATGCCTCAGAATATTCCTCAGGTTAATTCAGAATCCTGTTTCCCTGAGTCCTCTGGGAAAAAAAAGAGCTTTCTTTTCTCCTAATTCTATAGAAAGAGAAAGTTTGAATCCCAAGTAAGATCAAAGCACCAACCAGTATGAATAGAATAATGAAGGAAAAATCCTTAAGTTTTCATAGAGATGTTCTACTTATAACCTGAATGTCTTAGTTTGTTAGCTATTTATATATATTTGAGGATAATTTTTAACTTAAAAAAGGAAATGAATTCTTAAAAAATGTATGGCATCGGAACTTAATATTTATTTATAATGAACGGTATTACTGGGGCAACTTGTGGGCTTTGCATTCAAAGAGAAATGGATCAATAATGCAACTCAGTCACATTATAGTATTGTGACTTTGAACAAGTTACTTAACATGAGTTGTAGTTTCCTTAATTTTTTTTGTTTTTTTTTTAAATTTTTTTTTTCAATGTTTATTTATTTTTGGGACAGAGAGAGACAGAGCATGAACGGGGGAGGGGCAGAGAGAGAGGGAGATACAGAATCGGAAACAGGCTCCAGGCTCCGAGCCATCAGCCCAGAGCCTGACGCGGGGCTCGAACTCACGGACCGCGAGATCGTGACCTGGCTGAATTCGGACACTTAACTGACTGCGCCACCCAGGCGCCCCAAGTTTCCTTAATTTTAATAAATGCCAATAGTATCTCACAGAATAATTGTGAAGCCCAATTTAAATGAAAAGTAAAATTATACAAAATATACAAAATTTTAATAAAATGTACTCCCAGACAGTGGTTACTATTATCTTTATTCTCCCCAAAATAAAATCAGTAACATATTTGGGGAATATTGCCCCATTGTAAAATACCAAAAACCATGTTAGAGCGCCCTCATTTAAGAGACAATGAAAAGTGTTAGGCTCTTATCTCATTTACTCAATATGATAATCTTATGTTCCTTTGAAGAATCTGACAATGAAACAACTTAAGTAACATAAACAAGATCAGACACTTGTTCGTGGTAGAATTGGAATTCCTAACTTTTTCTGCCTGAAACTGGAGCATGTACTACTTATTAAACCTGTATTCAATAAGGAAAATCAAATTCAGAGAATAATTTTCAGAAAATTAATAAAAGAATATTATATTATTATGACAAACAAGAAATGTAACATCCTCATTGCTCATTATCCTTGATAAATACAGATGACATAACAGCCCCAAATTATTCTATGGACTCTGATGAAAACTTAAGTATTAATGAATTGATGCGAACCAAAGGAAATTTTTCATTGTCCTCACTTTACAATCTTACCTTTGTCATACAAATGCACCACATCAACTGGCCGAAATGATTTTTTAAGAAAGCGTATTAACAACTATTTCAGTTTTAGGTCAAGAGATTCAGTAGTTTTAAAATCAATCTTTCTCGATATATTGGAATTACTTTATAGCTAATAATCTTTTACACATTTCCCATTGTAGCCATGGGAGCAAAATTAGTGAAGAGAAGCTAGGTTTGGAGTTACTTTGGGCCTTTCTGGACAAGGATTCTATATGGATTTTCACCTGCATAAGGCACATGTTTTATCATGTATGTCCATGTCTCCCAGCAAATACTCCAGGGACTCACATGTGCCAACAAAGGCCTAGAGGAAAATACACTAAGGATTATACAAATGTTACCAACATTTGTACCACTATTGGAATAGGAAACTTTTGAGATAATGCCCAAAGAGATAGGACGGGCATAAGAAATAAGCCAGAAGCATATGGAATATTTTGCATACTATCTAAATAAGAAAATGTACAATGTACAAAGCTTTTGGAGAGGTTTCCTGAATTTCCTAAATCAGAATTTCTCTGAAAAAATATGCTCCCACTACTTTTCTTGCTGGGTGAAATGCTGAGACAACTTAATGTTACATGAAAACATTACATTTTTATCATATACTAAAATGTCTTCATAAAAGTGGCTCTCCAAGTGAGTATGTATCAAATTTATTCAGAAATAATAATTTATTTTTAATAATTAATAATTTAATAATTATTCAGAAAAAATATAGAACAATAAAAATTATAGAGCAATAAAAAGAGTGGGATATAGTTCAGTGCTCACTGGGTTCCCATTGAAAGGCATGAAAAAAGTATGGATTTAAATATTCATTGAACTCTTCAACCTTTTCAAACAATCACTTGAAGTTACTCTCCCATAATAGTGATTAATTCTTACTATTAAGCGTTCTTAATTCTTGAGAAGGATCTACTATCCAGAAGGTCTCTTTCCATTTGAAAGATGTGCAGTGTTTAATCCAGTAATTAATAGAAGCATAAAATCCAGGAACTTGGCACGATTTTACAATTCGGATTTCTTTCAGTCTCATTTTAGAAACGACAAAAATAAAAGTCTGTTGACTCAAGCACTATTTCTTTCGTTGAACAAATATCTATCAAGGACCTGATATCTTTAAATAGTATTCAAGATTTTACCTAGTTACACTGTAGAGTGTCCTTTTTTGGCCAAATAAATATTTATTTGAAGAAAATACTGTATGGACCAAATCTTTGAAGGCTTGCTTCACTTGCTGGTTTCTCAGAGT
>NW_024412668.1:0-10237 GCF_014898765.1 Herpailurus yagouaroundi | reverse complement strand
AGAGAGAGAGAGAGAGAGAGCAGCAGAGAGGCAAAGAGAGAGGGAAAGAGAGAATCCCAAGCAGGCTCTACCCTGTCAGCTCAGAGCCTGACTTGGGGCTCAATCCCACAAACTGTGAGGTCATGACCTGAGCCGAAATCAAGAGTCCGAAGCTTAATAACCAACTGAGCCAGTCAGGCACCCCTCTTTTTTTTTAAGATTTTATTTTTAAGTAATTTCTACACCCAAGATGGGACTCGAACTCACAACCCTAAGATCAAGAATCCCCCACTCCACCTACTGAGCCAGCCAGGTGCCCCTGGAGGTGTTTTCTTTTCTTTTTTTTTTTTTTTTCTCCTTTCCTTTCCTTTCCTTTCCTTTCCTTTCCTTTCTTTCTTAAGCTTATTTCTTTCTTTTGAGATCTTTCTTTCTTTCTTTCTTTCTTTCTTTCTGAAGTTTATTTATTTTGAGAGACAGAGACAGTGTGAGTGGGGGAGGGGTAGAGAGAGAGGGAGAGAGTGAGAGAGAATCCCAAGCAGGCTCCACACTGTCAGCACAGCGCGTGATGCGGGCCTCAAGCTCAAACTCATGAAACCATGAGATCAGGACCTGAGCGGAAATCAAGAGTGGGACACTTTACTGACTTCGCCACCCAAGCGCCCCTGGAGGCATCTTCTAAAGATGGAACTCCTGATGCCGCCAGGAGCATGTGGGGAGGGCACAGGACTGGAGAGACCACAGGCTGTCCTGAAGGTGTCCCACGGAGGGGTGCGCTCCCTGCTGGACAGGGGTCCCCTGCCTACTTGGCCCCAGCCTGCCCTCTGCAACCCTGCGGGATAAGCTCCCAGTTGAGGAGAAAGGCCTGCCCCCATCCCTGCCCGGGAGCACCTTCCGTCTCCTGGTCGGAGTCTGAATCAACTTCCGAACGCTGTTCGGCCTCTGGAGCTCCTGCAAGATGCCCAGCGGCGGCCGCCGCCGCCGCCTCCTCCTCCTCGCCTTCATTCTCCCCAGGCCTCTTGTAGGGACCCCTCATAGTTACGCCCATTTCTCAGTGTCAGCAGTGAGGCGGAGACTGCACCGCACAGCAACTCGAGCCCTTCCCCGGGGATGTGGGCGGACCCTCCGTCTGCGCCGATCAATTGGCTATGCCGTGCAGCGAACAGGCGTCCGCTGCAGCCAATAGGAACGCTCCTCTCCCGACAGCCGTCGTCTGGGCAACCCAGGGGTTGTGGGTTGCTATAGAAACCGTCGCTGGACTGGGTAGACCTTTAGCCTGCTGACAAGCTGAGCGGATGAGAGCGTGCTCCACGGTTTCAGCATCGGTCCCCCTTCCCCGCCTTCCACGGACTGGGGAACGTGGCTGACTCCAGAGTCTGTGCCTTAGTCCCTGCGCTCTGCGGGCGCACGGCACGAGAAAGCCTGGGGAGCCTTGCAAAGCCCCATCACCCTCCTCTCTGGAGCCAGAGTCACGCTCTCACCGTATGGCTGCCAGTTCTCTCTCATGCTCTGGCGTCTCATATGCTATTTCCTCCACCAGGAACATTCCTCTCCAAGTTTCCTTGTTGAACTTCAGAATCTGCAAGCGTCACTTCAGAGATCACTTTTTTCCTGAAGTTTTTCTTCCTTTCTTTTTTTCTTTTATTAATTGTTTTGACGTTTACTTATTTTGGAGAGACAGAGAGAGACAGCGTGAGCAGGGGAGGGGCAGAGAAGGAGGGAGACACAGAATCTGAAGCAGGTTCCAGGCTCTGAGCTGTCAGCACAGAGCCCGACGCGGGGCTTGAACTCACAAACCGCAAGATCATGACCTGAGCCCAAGCCGGACGCTTAACCGGCTAAGCCACCCAGGCGCCCCTTTCCTGAGGTTTTTCTTGACCCCTCCTCTGGGCTCCTGCAGTCCTCATGCTGCCCTCTCACAGTACCTATGACACTTGTCATTTCCTCCTCCTTCCCTCCCCCAAGGAAGTGAGGCCAGAGGGCAGGTTGCAGGGACTGCTCCTCTCTGCCTGGCCCTGGGCCCCTGCAGAGGGAGAGGGTGGCAGGCCCTGGGCAGCTGGTGGTTGGGACTAAACCCAGGGCTGAGGGGTGGAGGCTGGAACCTGTCCCAGTGGAAGTGTCCCTTTAATAGCTGCTGGCCCGCCGGCTTGGACGCCTGCTTTACCTCCTATTCAGCTGTGGCTGCAGCTGCTGTGCTGACTCATGTGCCCCAGCAGACAGCAGGAGCTGGAAGCATGGGCTCCCCGGGGGCCCTGGCGGGCTGGGGGCTTCTGGATTACAAAACGGAGAAGTATGTGATAACCAGGAACTGGCGGGTGGGCGCCCTGCAGAGGTTGCTGCAGCTCGGGGTCATGGCCTACGTGGTGGGGTAAGAGAATGGCTCCTGGGCCACACTGGCTGGAGGGATAATGACTCTTAGTCCTGGGCTGAGGGTTGAGGGTTTGACTCTTCAGGGGCTGAGCTGGTGGTAGCAGAGGGGAGCAGGTGGGAACAGGGGAGCAAGTAGGCAGAAGGGAGGATCTTTGTCTGTCTGGAGGTCAGTGGATACAAGAGCAAGCTGTATGCTTGTGTACTCCTTCCTGTGTGTCCACCTGCCTCCTCTCCTGTGCCTTGTTGCCAGGCCCATATTGAGCTCTGCACACAGAGCAAGATGGGCCCCCGCCCGTACCCAGGAGGCCCCTGGTGGGGTAGGAAGTAGCTCCTGATGTTTGGGAGAGCTGCAGCACTAAGGTCCCCGATAGAGACCACCAATTTTAGCTGGGTCGGGGGAGTCTTTAAGGAGGAGTTGGGCCTAGCCAGGACAGGAGGAGGGTGTTGGCTGGTGAAGGAGGAGGTGATGGGCCTCTCCAAGCCCATGGGTGCCATGAAAGACTGGCTCTCTGATCATGGTTGGAGCTTCTGATCTGTGCAGGGTGTTTGGGGTGGAAAATGAGGCTGGAGGGGAGCTAGGGGCCCTGAATCCTGGGCTGGGAGCCTGCAGGGTGTATGAGGAGAGAGGCTGAGAGGGTGGGTCCCACTTGCTTACCATGGGCCAGGGACGTGCCACACTGCCCATCAATTCTTCCTAAGGTGGGCTCTCCTCACCAAAAAAGGCTACCAGGAGCGAGACCTGGACCCCCAGATTTCCGTCATCACCAAACTCAAAGGGGTTTCTGTGACCCAGATCGAGGAGCTGGGTAACCGACTGTGGGATGTGGCAGACTTCGTGAAGCCACCACAGGTAGGTGCCGTGGTCCTGCTGCTAGGCAGTGACACCTCTGATACCACCCTTGCAGAGAACGTGTGTGAGAGAGGCATGTGATGCCAGAGCAGGGTGCTGGCACCGTCATAGGGCCGGGCTTGGGAAGAGCCTTACAGAGGAGTGGTGCCTGGATAGGGCTTTCTGGGATGTGTAAGGAGTGTCTAGGAGGACAAGGGGACAGACCAGGAAGCCAGGCCAGAGGAACAGCCTTTACAGAGGCTGGACTTAGAAGAGTGGAAAGTTTAGGAACTCAAGGCTTGAGCTTGAGGGTGGGGCAGGAGAAGCTTGGGGAACCAGGGCCTTGAGCTTCCTGAATGCTCCCCTCCCTGACCTGGGACACTCCTCCTCTGGCCCTCCCACGAGGCATTTCTGGCTCCTCCCTTTACCCAGATTGCCCACAGCCTCAGTTTCTACCTTTATCCTGCCAGTGCCCAAACTGTAACCCCAGTGACCACCTGCCTCTAGCACAGCTGCCTCCTGGGTACACACCCACCACGTCCATAGAAAAATCATCTCCCTCTCCCAGTGTGGCCTCTCTTCATCCAATGAGGGCCAAAGCCGGACCTGTCCCTCCCTCTGACCATCCCATCTCCTAGTAGTTTTCACTGCTGCGTGTGTCGTACCTGTATGAGGCCGTGACCTTCTAGTGGGTAGTGGGTCCCCGGATGCACTCTACCCAGCAGCCAGCCTGAGCTGTCCTATATGTTATCAATCAGAGCTTGACAACCCTTGTTTCCACCCTGGGGAGACTTCCTTTCCATAGTGGTGGCCACCAAGTCCCTCCAGATCCTGACCGCTGTCACACCTGCTGCCTCCTCTCTTTCCTGGGTGTGCATTACCCCAAACTTTCAGAACTCACACACACGGCGCTTGGATGCCAGCCACCCTGCCTGTCCTTAGCCACCGTTTGCCCAGGCAGAGTTCACCGCCTGCTCCACTGGCCCCTGACCATGTGTGCAACGAGGGGCCCGCCTCCCAACTAGCCTGGGCAGGCTCCTGGTCCAACTCAGCTCTGGATCTTCAGTGCCTGGAAGCAGGAGGCAATTGGAAAATTCTGGTTGAAGGAATGAATACAAACATGGAAGATACACTTGTCTCAAAGAGGCAGCTGTGGGCTTAGAAAAGGCCAGAAACCCAGCTGGCCTCTCTTCTCTATTTCAACTTGCCTCACTGGAGGCGCTCTCCTGGGGCAGAGTTGATGACTTGATGGGGCCAGGACCCCTTTCCCCACAAGCCAAGCTGCCAGCTTCTGGCCTCTCTCTTTTGGAGAGGGAAGCAGAGACTGACTCTGACACTTGCTTTCTAGGGAGAGAATGTGTTCTTCTTGGTGACCAATTTTCTTGTGACGCCAGAACAAGTTCAGGACAGATGTCCAGAGGTAAGGTTGCTCAGGAGCTTCCCAGCGGGTCCCTAGTTCCTCTGCCAGACTTGGGTCACCAGCCATGTCCTCCGCTCGCCTTCCCAGGTAACTGAGGGCTTAGTATATATATGCTACTCTATCCCAGGCACTGAGCGAAAACCTTTTAGTGAATCATTCCATTTAGTCTTCACAAATACCTTGCCTGGTAGGAATCACTAATGATCCAGGAGCACCTGGATGGCTCAGTCCGTTAAGCGTCCTACTTCGGCTCAGGTTATGATCTCACAGTTTGTGAGTTCGAGCCCCACGTCAGGCTCTGTGCTGACAGCTCAGACCCTGGAGCCTGCTTCAGATCCTGTGTCTCCCTCTCTGCCTCTCCCCCGTTCACACTCTGCGTGTGTATGTCTCTCTCTCTCTCTCTCTCTCTCTCTCTCTCTCAAAAATAAATAAACGTTTACAAAACATTTTTAAAAAGGAATTACTATGATCCCATTTAAGATGAGAATCTCAGTAAGGTAGAGTCACATGTTCAAGGCCGCCCAGTCTCTGGTCCTCCAAGCAGTCTTCTGGAGTCTTCCACTGTAGCCCCCTGTGAGATATCCAGGCCCCTTCCCTTCCTGGTCCCACCTCTGGGCACCTTCCAGTTTGTCAGAACTGGGTATAAGACTCCGGTGAGCTCCAATAGAGCCCTTCCTCTCTTGTATGCACAGACTCTATTAATGTGTCCCAAGTCAGCTTCCATTTTTGTGGGCAAGCACGAAAACACCAGCTTATGCTGACCTGAGGGTCACTTATGATCTCTGGGCATTAAAAAAAATTTTTTGTTAACGTTTTATTTATTTTTGAGAGAGAGAGAAAGACAGAGTGCGAGTGGGGGAGGGGCAGAGAGAGAAGGAGACACAGAATCTGAAGCAGGCTCCAGGCTCTGAGCTGTCAGCACAGAGCCCGATGCGGGGCTTGAACTCACGGACCGCGAGTTCATGACCTGAGCTCCACTCAGACACTTAACCGACTGAGCCACTCAGGTGTCCCAGGCAGTTTTTACAACTGTGGTCACACCAGAGTCGCTCATCCTATTCTTGTCTATTTCTCATCCAGAATTGCAGGTTTTCCACCTAAAATCTCCCCGTTGTCCCTTGCCTAAGGGCGACCCATGGATCCAGCGTCTGTCACAGTGCACAGTGCTCTTCTCTCCAGTTATGGGTTTTTTTTTTTTTCCCTCAAATTTTTGTGTGTGTGTGATAAAATACATGTAACATAAAATTTACCATCTTACCCATTAAAGAATTTTTTTTGTTTACTTTTGAGAGAGAGAGAGAGAGAGAGAGCAAGCAGGGGAGGGGCAGAGAGAGAGGGAAAGAGAGAGAGAGAGAATCCCAAACAGGCTCCATGCTGTCAGCTCAGAGCCCAACGTAGGGCTTGAATTCAAACCTCGAGACCATGACCTGAGCTGAAACCAAGAGTCGGACACTTAACTGACTGAGCCACCCAGGTGCCCCGCATCTTACCCGTTTTTAAGTGTATGGTTCTCCAACTGTGGATTTTATTTGAGCAGTTGGGACTCAGGACATAGCCTTGGAAGCCTACTTCCATGGTAACAGCTTTTTAAAATCACCTCTAACACGGGACACCTGGGTGGCTCAGTGGGTTAAGCATCGACGACTCTTGGTTTCGGCCCACTTCATGATCTCACAGTTTGTAAGTTTGAGTCCTGCATTGGGCTCCATGCTGACAGTGAGGAGCCTGCTTGTGATTCTCTCTCTCCCCCTCTCTCTGCCCCTCCGCTGATTGCTCGCTCTCTCAAAGTAAATAAACTTAAACAAACAATTTTTAAATCACATCTAACATTTAATTGCTTGCAGGGCTGGGGAGTAACTGTGTGGTCAACTGTCCCCTGTGTCCTGATTGTTGGTGCCACCACAGTTGCTGGAGGCATCACATGTCCTAGGTTGGCTCTGTCCACAAAGGATGTGAAGCATGTGCACAAAGGATGTGCTTACACACGGCAAACATACACGATGTCCTTCGTTTTCTAAATGCTCAGAGGACATCTGATTAATGTTCAGGCTGTAGGCTGTCCTGAAAATTTCCTGAAGCCATCATTCTGTGTTTTCTGGATCCATGTGATTTGCCTCATGTCCCAGCTTCTAGGTCTTCCTATGAAACTACTGAAGCTGGGAAGTAATCAGATCTGACAACACGGCTTCTGGAGACTCACCAGAGATCCCGCCAGCTCTTCTCGGCGGTCCTGGTCATCCGGCCCTTCCCGACGTATTGGCTGTGCTCCTTGGAGACTCACAGCCTTTAGCAAACAACTGCTGAGCCTCTTGGGGGCCAGGCCTGATGCTGGACTTGCAAGACTCCACCCCCTTTTATCTCAAGGAGCTCCTGCACAGGCAGCCCAGCCAAGGTGGCCGGTCCCGTGATGGGGGCAGAGGCTGCAGCTGCAGACCCAGGGAGACATGTCTGCCAGCTCAGGGCCTCAGGAAGGGTTTCCCACAGAACTCAAGGCTCAAGTGGGATCTTGAGACGGTCCAGGCAGAGGGAGCTGTATGAGCAAAGGCCCCAAGCTATGTGAGATGAGGCACCTCCAGGGTCACCTGCTGCTGAGTGGGGTTGGAGCCTAGGTTTGGATTCAGGTGGCAAGGGGGTAGCCCAAGACCTCAGGGGCCCTGTGAACTCTGTGAAAGAGCTAAACTTGATCACAGGAGCATGGCAGAACTAGGGATGGTCTCTGCTGAATGAATGAGGCAGATGATGCAGAGAGCGGCCCCGTGGTGGTTATCATGAGGTTCGATTGGAGGAGACGGTGGCCCAGCCAGGGTGGAGGGGAGGGGCGGGCTCAGGACACAGGAGGCCCCACTCTGTCCTCTGCCCACGTATCACGGTCCCAACCCCACCCAGTCCCACTGTCTCGTTTGGCTTGGAGTCCCCAAGTCCTTCTTGCCACCCTGGCACACCGCTCCTCCTTCTGCTCCTGAGCCAGGTAACCTGGACAATGGTGCTCACTGTCAGCCTGGGGCAGAGCTGTGTCTGAGAGCGTGCCTTCCTCTTTGGGGGGTGTAGGACCCCCAGAAAGTTTGCTAGTCCCCCCTTCTGACTGATCGCCAGAACGCTTTGCCCAAGAATAAGTAGGGGAGGGACTAGCCTGTGGTCCCTCAGCAAGTGTGTGTGGTCCTGCCACTTCCCTACCCAGCCCCCTCCAACTAGGTCCCTGCCCTTTGTTCACCGTGCCCCACCCCTCCACTCTGGCATGAACTAGCCCTTCCCAGAGTCCCTTCACCTTCCCTGTTCTGTTGTCTGAGGTGGACCAGAGGATCTGGGCCTCCGGCCAGGAGAGAGCTATCAGGAAGGAAGGAGGCTTGCTCTGCCTTGGAATACAGCACCTGCACCCCTATCTGGCGGGCGGTGGGGGGTGGCGGTGCTTGCCACCTTCCTCCTCCAACCACCTCCTTTTATTTTTACCCTCCAGCTTTGCCATGTGCCCCCAAACTCAGGGACCTCTATGCAGCTAAGGCAGGGAGGGCTGTGTCCCTGCAGACTGCAAGACTGGGTCACAGAGGGGAAACAGTCCCCGAGCCCTTGGCAACTTTGCTTTCCCCACCTCAGCACCCTTCCATCCCGCTGGCTAACTGCTGGGCTGATGAGGACTGTCCGGAAGGGGAGACGGGGACACACAGCCACGGTTGGTAACTGTGGGCCCTGTCTTCCATGGGCTCCCCTGGGTGGGGGCTCCAGGGCCCGGGCTGGGACCCTGGGTGGTTCTTGAGGGCAGGCCTGGTGGTGCCTCTGCATCTCTCCTCTCTGTCAGTGGCCCCCTGCCCTGTCTCATCCCCTGGCCCCGTGGAGATTTGAGGGCCTGGTGTTTGTTTTGTATTCTCAAGGCATAAAAACCGGCCAATGTGTGGAATTCAACGGGACCCACAGGACCTGTGAGATCCAGGGCTGGTGCCCCGTGGAGAGCGGCACTGTGCCCATGTAAGTCTCTCCACCCACCCCCACCCACCTCCAGGACAAGGCCCCAGAACCCAGGAGTCTGCCCTTCACTTCTTTACCAGCAGGAAGCCCCTACTGGTCCAGGCAGAGAACTTCACCTTGTTCATCAAGAACACTGTCACCTTCAGCAAGTTCAACTTCTCCAAGTAAGTGTGGGTGTGTCCTGCTGGCCCCAGACCCTCCTTGTGTCCTGTCTTACCTGACCGTCTGTCCCATCCCCCACCCCCACCCCCAGGTCCAATGCCTTAGACACCTGGGACGCCACTTATTTCAAGCGCTGTCGCTACGACTCACGCTACAGCCCTTACTGCCCTGTGTTCCGCATTGGGGATCTCGTGGCTGCAGCTGGAGGGGTCTTTGAGGACCTGGCATTGCTGGTGGGTCCATGGGGGGAAGAGTTCCAGGAAGGCTCAGGGAGAGGGTCCCGGGGCCTGCGTGCTGGTGAAGCAGCGAGCAATGTGCTGTGTGCAGGGAGGTGCTGTGGGCGTCCGAGTCCACTGGGATTGTGACCTGGATGCTGGGGGCTCCGACTGTCGGCCCCACTACTCCTTCCAGCTGCAGGAGAGGAGCTACAACTTCAGGTGCGGCCCCTACTGCCCTCCTGCTGTTCCTTAGCCAGGTCCCCCCACTGTCCTGTGGCAACCAGGACTGGCCACAGCTCTCTGGAGATTCCATTGTGTGTGTGAGGAGGGCCCCAGGGGCAGGAGGGGTGTCCTAAGCTCTGGTCCCCCAGCACAGGCTCTGTCCAGCCTCCCTCCTGATCCCATCCCCCTTCTGTTCCCTGGGACTCCTCAACCCCCCAGCCCCTCTCCCACCCCACCCTGCCTCTAGCACCTCCCTCCTCGGCTGGGGGGGGGGGGGTTCTTTTTTACTTTTCCCTTAGGTCTTATCTCAAAAATGTCAAAAACCTACATAAAAATGCAAAGCCATATACCCTCTATCTGGGTTCACTAGGGTTTTTTTGGTTTTGGTTTTATTTTTTATCATTTTGCCACATTTGCTTTCTCTCTCCCTCTCTAGAACGAGCTGGATATAGTTAGATAGATTTCAAAGGGAAGCATTTTAGAGTAAGTGGCAGACATCTGACACTCTTCCTCTCAACACTGTCCTGAGAATGAGGACCTTACCCACGTGACCACGGTACCACAGTCACACTCAATACATTTAACATTGGCAGAGTAAATCGAATATTTACTCTGAATTTCTCCAACCATGCCAATAATAGTCCTTTATCTTTTTTATTTTCTGATCCAGGATGCTTTCAGGGATCTTGTGTTGCATTTATTGTCATGTCTTTGAGTCTCCTAAACAGATCTCCCTCAACCTGCCGGGAATCCTTGTCACTTCCTGTCACCTGGTCATTGTCACACATACGCGCACACAGCCCCCAGGCCTAGAGACCATGTCCCTTGACATTGCTCACTGGGCTTTTCCTGGCCTGGCTTCCTTGACCTCCCCGGCCCTTTGCAATGATGAGGGGCTGGCTCCCTACCCACATTCTGCTTCCTGCACCTCTGTGCTCTTACCTGTCCTATTTTCTCTGTCTAGAACACTCCTTCCTGACCCCTGGAAGACCAGCCTCAAAGTATCCCTTGTAGAAAGCCTTTCCCACCCAGTTTCTAGGGGTAGTGAGTTCCCCCTCGCCCTTTGGACTCACACAGCCC
>NW_024412667.1:0-4920 GCF_014898765.1 Herpailurus yagouaroundi | reverse complement strand
AAGAAAATGCACGCAGCATGCCCAGCTCGGCGCCTGGCCCGTGAAAGCTCCCAGGAAGCAGGGACAGGTGGCACCCAGGAAGGGGGGACAGGTGGCGCCCCGGAAGGGGGGACAGGTGGCGTCCCGGAAGGGGGGACAGGTGGCGCCCAGGAAGGGGGGACAGGTGGCGCCCAGGAAGCGGGGACAGGTGGCGCCCAGGAAGCGGGGACAGGTGGCGCCCAGGAAGGGGAGACAGGTGGCGCCCCGGAAGGGGGGACAGGTGGCGCCCAGGAAGCGGGACAGGTGGCGCCCCGGAAGGGGGGACAGGTGGCACCCAGGAAGCGGGACAGGTGGTGCCCAGGAAAGGGGGGACAGGGCGCTGTTGCTACTGGGCAGTACCCAACAACCAGAGCCCCCAGGAGCTGCTGACAGACATTTAGCTGGAAAACCCTGAGAGCACCTAGGGAAACCTGGAGGAGAGCCAGTACGGAGAGGGCAGGTGTCCTAAAACTGCCCGAGCCAGCCCTGCAGCCTTCGGACTTTTTGGCGTTTTGCTCAAATGCAGGAACCACAGGGGGAGACAGATCAGAGGGCCTGATCAGCCCTCCTGGGATCCAAGGCTCCTGGGACAGTTTAAACGCGGCACCCCACACCCATTCAGAGTGGAAACTGAGGATCTGGGCTGAAAAGAAACAGGGACTTCTCAAGTTCAAGTCCTGGTTCATCTCTTAGACCATAAGCTCTAAAAACTGGGGGAGAAGAAAAAGGCCGCTGTGTGCGGCAGGGCCCCGCCTTCAAGCTCTGGGTGGGTGTCCTGCACCCTGAGTCTGAGGACACAGACAGGACTGAGTGGGGGACCAGAGGTCAGCCCTGGACAGGGGCGAGCCACAATCCCGCGCCCCCCCCCCCCCACTGCAGCCGTAGAGGCAAGGGGACCTTTGCTGGGGACCATGCAAGGAGCCCGGCTGCCAGGGCAACCGGGGAGCTTGGGGACCCCAGAAGCTGGAGTTTGGGGACCAGCCTCGTGGAGCCCCCAAAGAGGCTGTCCCCAAGAACCCTTGCCATCAGCCTGAGTCCAAGTTACTCATCAGCATTTAAAGAGGAGGAAGTTTGGGGCGCCTGGGTGGCGCTCAGTCGGTTAAGCATCGGACTTCGGCTCAGGTCATGATCTCCCGGTTCGTGGGTTTGAGCCCCGCGTCGGGCTCTGTGCTGAGAGCTCAGAGCCTGGAGCCTGCTTCAGATTCTGTGTTTCGGTCTCTCTCTCTCTGCCCCTCCCCTACTCATGCTCTGTCTCCCTCTCTCTCGAAAATAAATAAAAAACAATAAAAAAAATTTTTAGGAGGAGGAAATGTGCCTTGAGCGGGGAGGGGTGAGGGCGCCCCCAGGCTGGCCCTGCCCACCACCCATCCTTCTGTCCATCCGGGGCCAGCTCCTGATTGTCAGGTCAGCAGGCCACCACAGACCAGGCCTTTGAGGGAGTGTAACTGGTGACAGCTGAGGAGGAGGGTGGCCTGGTCCCAAAGGGGGTGCAGGGCAGGGCCGGCTGAAGGTCCAGTCCAAGAGCGACATCACCAACCACAGCGCCCAATGTCTGCGGGCACTCGCTGGGTGCCGGGCTTTGCACACACTCCTCACGTTTAGACCCCGCAACGCCTCACCTGACGCGTAAGGGAAGAGCTGGGCAGGGAACTCACTCAGGTCAGCAGCCAGGACGCGGCGGCAGGCCGGGGCAGGGATTTCAACCTTGGCCTATGACCCTCCTGGCCGGGCCCGGCCGCCACCCTGATCCACTGTGGCTGCTGCAGTCACAGCCTCAGAGCAGAGTCCAGAGAGGGGACGGCCTTCTTTAGAGGGCGCAGCCCGTCGGGGATGGCGGGGCCCGGCGCCCACACCTTTCCACGGAGCGGGTGGTTGGTTGGGGCTCCTGCCGCGGGGCCCTGAGGTCAGCTCCAGGACCCAGGCCTGAGAAGCACCACGCCAGCTGCATCAGACAGCCGTGTGGCCCAGTCCAGGGCCCAGGCACTCCCCTGGCACCTTGTCAGACCACACGACCGTGGCAGTCATGACCTGCCTGGCTCTGACACTGCATCGGGCACCGTGGGGACTGCTTACCAGGCTGCCTCTCTCAGTCTCCACCTGAACCCTAGGGGAGGAACCGGTATCAGGTCCATTTTCCAGATGGGCAACCAAGGCTCAGGGATGGGGAGCAGGTCTAGGGTTTCGAGGGGTCGAGCTGGCACTGCCCCGCAGCTCTCTTCCCTAGAGACCCAGCTCTGGACCAGCACGCACGACGCCGTCCCCCGGTTCAAAAGGACATTCTGCCTCCAGGTGTGACTGGCCAACCAACAGTTCCCCAGGGCGGAGAGGGAAATGCCGAGGCCACACCCACGCCCGAGAGCTCCCCAAACGCGGGCCCTTGAGCCTTATGTCCCGGCCCCGCTCACCAACCAGTCTCCCAGCCATTAATCCGCTCGCTCCCAGCCAGGGGATGCGGGCCCGGGACAGCTCAAAGTTCTGCTGCTCCTGCCCGAGGCTGCAGATTTCTACTCCCATCCCCTGAGAAGCAGAGTGGGGAGTCGCTTCGCTAGAGCTGCGTGTCCAGGAACACGGCGTCTCGGAGCCCGGGACAGGGTGGCCACAGCACGGTCCTGAGCCACGGGAGCTATCCGGGTGGCCGGTCAGCAGCCCCGGGAGCCAGTCCTCGACTGCCTGGGGCCAGCGCGGGATGACTCCAACCCCTTCTAGCAGCCGTGAAGGCTGGGCCTAGAAACACACGTCCGACTTCTAGGTTGAGGACGGAACGGAGCCCCGCCAGTGAGCAGTCTCACCTCGGCTGCCCCAGGGAGGCAGCTTGGCAGAAGGCACGAGGACCCGGTACCAGCCAGCCTGGGCCCCCCCTTCCTCCTCTCCTGGGGTTCACGGGGGCCCAGCAGGTGGCAGTCAGTCCCCTCCTGAACTTGATTCGGCCAACAGCCTGGAGCCTGCTCCCTCCGAGTTAGCTAAGGAGCCCTCCTCAAAGATTGCAGTGTGCAGATAGAGACTCCCTCCCACCCAAGGCTATGCCTCTAGGGCCTCCGGTGTCAGAGGCAAATGAGCCCTGGGGGTGAAGCTGAAGAGCCGCACAAAGCTGATCAGGAGACCAGACAACCCGGAAGGAGGCAGGAGACCGGGGGTGGGGAGACTCTCCTATTTATTTCTACCAGAAGAACAGAGAAGCCCTCCTCATTCCGTTCCATCCAGACTGTGCTCAGGCCTTACCGTCACATGGTGTGGGTCCATCTCTGCCACTCACTAACTTGGGGCGTTTGTGCAGTCTAACTTCTAGGACCTCAGCTGTTTCATCTGTGAAATGGGCAATCGATGATCCTGGCAGCAAAGAGAAATGCTGCCTGGGTGTTACTTAGCACAGGGCCTCCCACAAAGCGCTGGCTGGCTCGTATGAGCTACGACTTTAAACCTTAGGGGTCCAGCTGTGGGCTCGCTCCTTCCTAAAAGCCCTCCCCGGTGTCCTCTGGCCCAAAGGACTTTTGCCTTCTCTGGTCTAGAAGCATTGCTACCCCTCACTTGCCCAGGGGCTTCTGAGCTGCCTGGACGTGGTTCTGTTCCCCCGACAGCTCCGCTGCCCTCCCCGTGAACTTATAATTGCCTCAGCAGTGAGCTCTGCCCTATCCTTCTCTGATCCTTGCGGTGGGCTCTCAAATACAGCAGGCCCCCAATAAACAACAGCCCATATTCAAATCCTGGCTGCGCGTCCTCGGCTGGGTGTACGTTAAAATCAGGGACCTCATTTCTCTGCCTCCCTTTACCTGCTATAAAGTGGGGCTGGCTATTACTCTGCAGGGTTGGTCAAAGCCAGCTGGAGAGAGGGGTGGTGCCTGCAGCCAGTACGTGCTGCACCCTGAGAACTCCTCCCTGCCTGGCCAATGTCGTGGCCTGCCCAGAGACGAGGGCATGGGCCAGGTGACCTCCAGAAAGCACAGAACTCCTCAGGCCAAGCTGGGGGCAGCAGTGACTTGGCTTTCTCGATCACGATGACGAGTGGATGCCCAGATGTGCAAGGACATCTGGCAGCCCAGAGAGGGAGGGCCTGGGTGGAGGCGTGGTGGGGAAATGGGGGTTGGGGGGTGGGGTTGGGAGGGGGCAAGCAGAAACCGCCTGGTGGTTTCCAGACAGGACAGGGCCACGAGCAGGGCCGCTTCGGCTCTGGCTCGCTACAGAGACCAGGAAACCAGCCCCAGGATGGTGGTGGGGGGGGGTGGGGGGGCGCACTGTGTTGGCAGGAGGGACAGGGACTTCCCTGGCCCCCCTCCCTTCGGCCCATGGTAAATGGTCATTGTGTTTGGTTTCCGGCAGTGGCCTCCTCTTCTGCCAGGACCCTGGTTTTCCTGCCCCAACCAGAAGCTTCCCCTTTGATTTCTAAACAGCGGCCATGGCCTGGATCTCAGCGCTGAGGCCGGGTGAGGGAGAGTAGCAGCTAAAGAGGGAGACAGAAAGGGGGAGGGGAAGCAGGGAGATGGAGGGAAGGCAGACCCTGGGCAGGGGTAAGGGCTCAGATCTGCCTCTCCCTCGGTTCCTCGACCCTCCAGGATGCAGATGGACAGGGAGGGAGGCATAGAAGCCGCAAAGGCCCGCCCCACCCAGGCCAGGAACCTGCCCGGCCCCTGTGCGCACGCATGCCGGACCCTCCCAGCACACAAAGCCGGAGCCACTGCCAGACATAATGAAAGTCAGATGAGCACTGGGCTGGTGTCAGGCCTCCCACCCCCACCGTCCCTGGGGGGCTGCTCCAGCCGCCAAAGAAGACCGGAGCTGTGGGTGGATGAGGGTTGGAGAACTCGCCTGGCCCCGCCATCCGCCAAGCTCAGGAGGAGCCTTCCAGACCCACAGTCCCCTCAGCGAGCTCCCTGCCCCATCTTTTCCCCATGCGGGGCACGGAGACAC
>NW_024412666.1:0-5508 GCF_014898765.1 Herpailurus yagouaroundi | reverse complement strand
TCTCTCTTCTGTTAACATTGGTTTCCAATTATTAAAAAAATAACAATTCTAGGTTGATGGGGGGTGGGAGGGAGGGGAGGGTGGGTGATGGGTATTGAAGAGGGCATCTTTTGGGATGAGCACTGGGTGTTGTATGGAAACCAATTTGACAATAAATTTCATATATTAAAAACAATAACAATTCTATCAGCAGATTAATTAGCGGTTACTTGTGTATACCAAGGTTCTCAGCTCTAAGTACAAGAGAATCAGTATAAGACAAATTAAGTTTAATAAAGGGACGGGAAAGAGGCAGATTTGAGGTGGCAGTGACTAGGGGCAGCAGAGAGATCCCTGGACACATACTGAAAGGATGTAAGAAACTTGAGAGGCAAAGATAGATGGACAGAAGGAGACAGATATCAAGGCTTAATTTCTACTATGAGTTTGCCCTATAAGTGATCTATTTTGTAGGTATACAATGAGAGTTAGATGTGTATGTACCTCAAGAGAGTATTTAAGGTGAATGCTTAAAAAATGCTAGGTATCTATATTAGTTTTTTGAATCATAGTTTAAGCTAATTGTTTAGAATTTGCATCTAAACTGAAAGTATTTTCTCCTGATAGAGGTTAATGAACTTGCAAAGGCGTTAAACAAAGTCACCAATGAAAAAGTTGTTGTTGATGATATAAAACCTATACTGAAAGGTTTTATTTGCCAGAGGAAGAATTGCAGGAGATGCTTACATCCATTTCTCTGGATAGTAAGTATTTCTTTTCTGAGTCATTTATTACATATCACACTCGTGTTTACTTTCACTCATAAACCCACAGAACTGATTGATTAGGAATCAAATGCAGTGAGTTCAACAACATTAGATTTTCCCTATTAGGCTTGGGTGAGAATTTGCTTTGGATTAGTCTCATATTGAATTATCCTAGGGATGTATAATCTTCCTGTCTTCATCCCATCGCTTTGCCTCCTGAGGTTTGAATCATACGTTTTTATTGGACAGGAGCTGTGCAGCTCTCTCAAGCCCCTGAAATGCAGGGCCAAGCCTTAGTGTGGTGACACACACTTACCAGTTTGGTTTCCCCACGGTCCTCAAAGGGCTACAGTGGTGTTTTTGGAATCCTGCCAGTGGGAGGTTTAACTTACATGCAGAGCAAAGGGGTACTTTTCTTCTTCTTCAGTTCCAAATACATGGCTAATAAAAAACAAAAGATGCACACTTCCTTTACTAATATATCTTTGCTTATAAGTATATATATAGTCTCCATTAGGTATTTCGGTTGGGGTTTCGTTTATGGTACTTGTAGGGAATATCTTCTTCCCTCGTAACATAGATAGTGGTAGTAGGACTTGTAATGCTGAAAAATTCAGAGAATGTCATACCAGAGAGGAAACTTACCAAAAAACAATGGTCCCAAGTGGTTAAAATGTATGTAAAATTCATGAAACACTCATTGGCTCTACAAGAAAAAAGACTGCAAGAGTTATCATAATCATGTTCCTTTTTATAGTCTGAGGTGTGTTTAGCAGAATCAGAGTTAGAAAACAGGACTAACTTGGTTCTGAAGATTTGGTAAGCATGCATATCTTTTGACCTCATCCCTTTGTATCTTTGGGTGAAAGACCATTCATTTCTTGATGTTTCATTTTCAGACGAGGGGAAAGTGAACTTAAAAGATTTCCTGACTCAGTTAACGAAAATGCCATATTTTACAAAAGTTCAAAGTAAGTGAGAATTTTTTAACAATAAAAATTTTGAGTGGAATCCTTTAGTTTTGATTATATGCATTTGTGCAGTTTTCTAATGCTGAAGCACATCATGTATGTAACAAATGTACTTTGGATGATGAATCAGGAAGGGATCCTAGTCCTGACCTTTTCTTGACTTAAATTTTATGAACTTATAGTATTTTTCCATCACTCAAAGGGGATTAACTAAGTGTTAATAGCTGAATGAATAAGGAAACCATAAAAAGGATGAGATCATGCCATTTGAGACAACATAGATGGACCTAGAGGGTATTACGCTAAGTGGAATAAATCAGACAGAGAAAGATGAATGCCATATGATTCAAATTATAAGTGGAATCTAAAAAAAGCCAAACAGGGGCACCTAGCTGGCTTAGTTGGTAGAGCATGTGACTCTTGATCTCAAGCTTTTAAGTTCAAGACCCAAATTGGGTGTGGAGATCACTTAAAAATACAAAGAAGAATTATAAACAAACAAACAAACAAACAAAGCCAAACAAACAACAAATAAATAAATAAGCAAATAGCAGAATCAGACCTATAAATACAGAGAACAAGTGCATGGCTGCCAGAAGGGAGGGTCTTGAGGGTTGGACAAAAAGGGTGAAGGTGAGAGGGAGATACAGGCCTCCAGTTATGAAATGAATAAGTCACAGGAATAAAAGGCACAGCAGAAAGAATACAGTCAGTGATATTGTAATAGTGATGTAATGGGACAGATGGTTCACACTGTGGTGAGCATAATGTATAAACTTGTCAAATTACTAAATTGTATACCTGGAACTAATGTAACATTGTGTGTCAGCTATACTAAAAAAAAAAAAAAAATCAATGTTACCTTTTCTTTTTTTATCCTATTATATGTTCATAAAAATGGGATCTTATCATGAGAAGATTAACTATTGAAACATGTAGGAATATGTTGAAACATACAAGCTTCCTCCATATTTTGTAAGAGGTATTCATCTCATTATTCCACTGCCTTAGCCATGAGGCATTGAATGTAATCTGGTTTTAATGTGTTCATTTAATTGACATCTCCAACTGTGAGATATCTGTGATATCTGTGGAACTTCTGGGTCTCCTTGGAGCCTTTGTTCTTGAGATTAATTGAAATGGCTTAATTTCCTCTAAATTTTAATTCCCAAGATTGAAACTGAACAAAATTCAGAAGGCCTAATTTAGGTAGCTACAAAAATGAAATTAGTCCCTAGAGTGTAGGTGTTTAGGATGTGACCAAAATGGTATGTTTTTTCAACTGACAAAATATTTTGTCCTTTATCTCTGGTTTTCTGAATGGGATCTATAAAACTCTCCTAGGTATGTGGTTTATAAGCAAATCTCTTACAGGATTAATGTTTATGATGTGATAGTGTTTATCATAATACATTTAAAATGTGTTTTCTTACTTGAACAATTGAACCATGATACTTTCAGAAATGAATGTTACCTTTTTTTGGTACTGATAGCAATGCTAATCCTTCCATTATTTGGGAGACTTTTTGTATGTATGTGTTGGATATATCCAAGTATCCACTGAATGAAAAAAATTAAGAATAGTCACATCAAACTATGGCTGGTTATCTAATTTTTGGCAAGAGAATTGCTAGAATTACTTTTATGCTTAGTTATCCTAGCTTTAATGGAATTCCCAGCCTCTGATATGCCAGAGATGAGTATAAGCGGATGTCCTGAGATTCCTTTATATGTAATCATTCCTCAATCTCAAATTAAATATTTACAATGCCCTGTTCAGCCTAGCGCCTAAACATTCTATGAAATCAGATAGCCTGCACTTCACACTTGGCTTTACATTTAATAACTGTGTATGCTTAGACAGACTAGCCTCTCTAAGGCTAGGTTTCCTTATCTGTTAAATAAGGGAAATATTGGTAACAACCTCACAGAATCTTTGTATTAAAATGGGATGGTGGAGGGGTGCCTGGGTGGCTCAGTCAGTTAAGCATCCGACTTCAGCTCAGGTCATGATCTCGCGGTCTGTGGGTTCAAGCCCCGCCTAGGGCTCTGTGCTGACAGCTCAGGGCCCGGAGCCTGTTTTAGATTCTGCGTCTCCTTCTTTCTCAGCTCCCCCCCCCCCCACTCCGTCTCTGTCTCTCTCAAAAGTAAGTAAACATTCTAAAAATTTTTTTAAATGATAAAATGGGATGGTGTGTATAAAGCACTTAGCATAGTGCTTAGCATGCACTAAGCTGAATACTTAATAAGCGGTAGAAGTAGCAGTAGTAGTACTACTAGTAGTAATTATTGTCACTCAGGACCCACTGAATATTGCATATTTTTTAACTTCGTACATTGCATATTTTTTTGAATATAGAAAAAGAAGGCCCCTTGAAAACTTTGGCCGCCATTAGGAAAAATGAGGTCACTCCTGATGATCTAGACTCCATGATGAAAAATATAGGAGTTCCATTACCCCAAGATGCGATTCAAAGATCCCTGAAGAATGTGGCTATCACAGGTGAGTATTTAACATTTCTAGGTATCCTTTATCTTAGCTGACATGCATGTGTTTGAACTTTTCAAGAATCCTTAAAGCGTTTATCCACTTCATGGATTATCCGAGCTCTTTTCTACCAACTACCCACTTGGGTTCTACTTATTTTAAGTAGCATCATACAGAGGAGGATCTATACGGTAGGAGGTATGTGTCTGAATGATACGCACGAGTCTGTCTTTTTGATGGAATCTATAAAATATCAAACGTTTTTCAGTATAGCAATTATAGTTGTCAATCTCTGTTCATATTCCTTGTTCTCTGACATGCATTTTTTCTTTCAGAAGATGGGAAAGTGAATTTAGAAGGGTTCATTGGCAATTTAGTCAATTCAGGATTTTCATTTCTACCTGAAAGTAAGAATTTTCAATTGAATGGAGATAGCTAATGATATGTAGGTTATAGATCTCTTGGGAAAACCCTAGCTAGATTTTGAGATGGTCTTAAACTGATTTACCACTGGCATAATTTTCCAGTATCTTTACTCCACACATGTCAAATGTGTATGTAGCACATGAGAACATGCCCTTTAGAGAGTTCTAGTTACCTCTTCTGCCTAGTCTGAGACCAGAGTCTTGACTGCAGTTATCTTTCCACTAAGGACCTTGTGAAGAAAAAAATCACATTAATTAAAATGACTAAACCAGCACTTAGAATTACACTGTTTGCAAGTGACTCTACTTTAACTCAAGTGTAATTGTGTGAGACATATCAATATGATAAATAGTGGGTTCCTGATATTGGTTTACAATAATTCTTCTTTAAGAAATGAGTGAAAATCTTTGTTACTGTTAGGAGAATTTTTCTTCAGGTTTGTTTTTTTTCTTTTGTTATTTCAACGTTGTTTTCTTTGGTTATTTCTTTGTATGGGCTCCAAGTTTTTGCCCCTAGTTTCTCTTTATAGACTAATTCAAAGTTTAATTTTAGCACAATGTTTGTCAATTATAATGTTAAGGACCCTTTTCTTCTTTTGGTTTGCATAGTATTTCTGTAACCTTAGGCCTCTGAATTCTCTGATAAGCTGCCCTTTCTTGCCACATGGTGCTGAAAAGGAAGGAATGATTCACATTTTGCACATTTAAGTGAGAAGAATATCTCTGACACCAAGCCAAAATTATACACACATTCAAAACACTTCATATTGTCCATTTTTAAGTGCCCTCTATGGTTGCAGAAATTCAAGGTTTACTTCTCTGACCATTTCCACCTACTTTTGGATAAGCACATATATGTAGCTTTGATAAGCAAAAAA
>NW_024412665.1:0-8916 GCF_014898765.1 Herpailurus yagouaroundi | reverse complement strand
ATGGCCAGAAAATGGAAGGAACACTTCCAAACTCATTCTATGAGGCCAGCATGGTCTTGAGTCCAAAGTGGACAAAGATTCCACTAAAAAGGAAAACTACAGACCAATTTCCCTGATGAAACTGAATGCAAAAATTATCATAAAAAATAAGCAAACCAGATCCAACAATACATGAAAAGAAGTATTCACCATAATGAGGCGGGTTTTTTTCCTGGGATGCACAGCTGATTCAATATCTGCAAATCAAGTGATGTGATACATCACATTAACCAAAAAAAGGATAAGAACCACATGATGCTCTCAATAGATGCAGAAAAAGCATTTGACAAAATACAGCCTTCTTTCTTGATGAAAAAAAACCCTCACGAAAGGAGGGATAGAAGGATCATGCCTCAACAGCATAATGTCCATATGTGAAAGTCCCAAAGCTAATATCATCTTCAATGGAGAGAAACTGAGAAGCTTTCCCCCTAAGGTCAGGAACATGACAAGGACTAAAACATAAATTAAAAAAAAAAAAAAAGAAACAGTACAAGAGATGAAGATGGACACTATCTCATAATAAAGGGGACAATCAAACAATAAGATCCAGCGATTGTAAATTTTTATGCATCCAACATGCAATCACCAGATATATGAAAGAATTAACAACAAACATAAAGGAACTCATTTATAATAATGATAGTAGAGGACTTTAACACATTACTTACATCAAAGGACACATCCTCTAACAGAAAATCGACAAGGAAACAATGGCTTTGAATGACACACTGGACCAGATGGGTTTAACAGATATATTCAGAACACTCCATACTAAAATGGCAGAATACACATTTTTTTCAAGTGCACATGGGGCATTCTCCGGAATCGATCACATTCTAGGTTACAAATCAGGCCTCAACAAGTACACAAAGATGAGATCAGACCAAGCATCTTTTCTGACCACAAAGCTAGGAAACGTGAAGTCAACCACAAAAAAAAAGGGGGGGGGGACCACAAATAAAGGGAGGTTAAACAACATGCTACTAAATGAATGGGCCAACCAGGAAATCAATGAGAAAATACACTGAAACGAATGAAAATGAAAATACACTGGTAAAAACTTTGGAATATGGCAAAAGCAGTCCTAAGACAGTATATAACAATACAAGCCTACCTTAAAAAGCAAGAAAAAATCTCAAACAATCCAAACTTACAATTAAAGGAATGATAAAAAGAACAATCCAAGGCTAAAGACAGCAGAAGGAAGGAAATAATAAAGATTAAAGCAGAAATAAGTGATATAGAAACAAAAAACAGTAGACCAAGTCAGTGAAACCAGGGGCTGGTTCTTTGAAAACAGTAATCAACTTGAAAACCTCCTAGCCAGACTTATCACAAAGAAAAAAGAAAGAATTTAAATAAATAAAATCACAAATAAGAGAGGAGAAATAACAGTCAACACCACAGAAATACAATTAGAAGACAATATTATGAAAAACTAAATGCAAACAAATTGAACACTCTGAGAGAAATGGATAAATTCATAGAAACACATAAACTACCAAAACTGAAATAGGAAGATATAGAAAATCTGAAACCAGAAAGAAATTGAATCAGTAATTTAAAAAATATCTCCCCAAACACAAGAGTTCAGGGCCAGATGGCTTCACTGATGAATTCTACCAAATATTTAAGGAAGAGGTAATATCTATTCTTCTCAAATTATTACAAAAAATAAAAAAGAAGGAAAACTTACAAATTCATGTTATGAGACCATCACTACCCTGACACCAAAACCAGATAAAAACGAAAACTGGGGCGCCTGGGTGGCTCAGTCGGTTGAGCGTCCGACTTCGGCTCAGGTCATGATCTCACAGTCTGTGAGTTCGAGCCCCGCATCGGGCTCCGTGCTGACAGTTCAGAGCCTGGAGCCTGTTTCTGATTCTGTGTCTCCCTCTCTCTCTGACCCTCCCCCGTTCATGCTCTGTCTCTCTCTGTCTCAAAAATAAATAAATGTTAAAAAAAATTTAAAAAAACGAAAACTGCAGGGGCACCTGGGTGGCTCGGTCGGTTGACTGTCCAACTCTTAATTTCTGATTAGGTCATTATCTTGCGGTTCATGGGTTCAAGTCCCACATTGGACCTGCGCTGACAGTGCAGAGCCTACTCAGGATTCTCTCTCTCCTGTCTCTCTGCCTCTCCCTCACTTTTATGTACTCTATCTCTCTAAGTAAATAAATAAACATTTGAAAATATGTTTTTAAAAATTTTTAATAAAAGTGAAGGCCAATACCCTGATGAGCATGTATGCAGAAATTCTCATTAAATACCTTCAAATGAAATTCAACAATACATTAACAGAACCATTTCCCATAATCAAGTGGGATATATTTCTGGGCTGCAAGGGTGGTTCCACACGCACAGATCAATCAACATGATGCACCACAGTAAGAGAAGAAAGGATAAGAAAAATAAGATGCTTTCAACAGATGCAGAAAAAGCAACTGGCAAAATGTCACATCCATTCATGATAAAAACCCTCAGCAAAGTAGATTGAGACTCAACACACCTGCACATAATAAAGGTCATCTATAAAAAACCCACAGCTAATCTCATCCTGAATGAGGAAAAATTGAAGGCTTTTCCTCTAAGGTCAGGAACAAGACAGAGATGTCCCCTCTCACCACTGTTATTCCACATAGTACTGGAAGTCCCCGCCATAGCAATCAGACAACGAAAAGAAATAAAAGGAATCCAAATCTGCAAGGAAGAAGTAGAACTTTTGCTATTTGTAAATGACATGATGCTCCATACAAAAATCATGAAAGAATCCCATAAAAATTGCTAGAATTGATATATGAATTCCACAAGTCACAATATACAAAAATCAATGTACGGAAATCTATTGCATTTCTATAAACGAATCATGAATTAACAGAAAGAGAAATTAAGGAATCAATCCCATTGACAGGTGCACCAAATACCACAAGATACCAGGAATAAACCTAAGCAAAGAGGTGAAAGGCCTGTACTCTCAAGGCTATGAAACGCTGATGAAAGAAATGGAAGAGGACACAAAGAAATGGAAATACATTTCATGTTCATGGATGGGAAGAACAAATATTGTTAAAATGCCTACTCTCCTCAAAACAATCTATACATGTAATGAAATCCCTATGACATTAACAAAATTTTTTTAATATATGAAATTTATTGTCAAATTGGATTCCATATAACACCCAGTGCTCATTCCAACAGGTGCCCTCCTCAGTGCCCATCACCCACCCTTCCCTCCCTCCCACCCCCCATCAACCCTCAGTTCATTCTCAGTTTTTAAGAGTCTCTTATGGTTTGGCTCCCTCCCTCTCTAACTTTTTTTTCCCTTCCCCTCCCCCATGGTCTTCTGTTAAGTTTCTCAGGATCCTCATAAGAGTGAAAACATACAGTATCTGTCTTTCTCTATATGGCTTATTTCACTTAGCATCACACTCTCCAGTTCCATCCACGTTGCTACGGCCATATTTCATTCTTTCTCATTGCCACGTAGTACTACATTGTATATATAAACCACAATTTCTTTATCCATTCAACAGTTGATGGACATTTAGGCTTTTTCCATAATTTAGCTATTGTTGGGAGTACTGCTATAAACATTGGAGTACAAGTGCCCCTATGCATCAGCACTCCTGTATCCCTTGGGTAAATTCCTAGCAGTGCTATTGCTTCGTCATAGGGTAGGTCTATTTTTACTTTTTTGAGGAACTTCCACACTGTTTTCCAGAGTGGCTGCACCAGTTTGCATTCCCACCAAAAGTGCAAGAGGGTTTCTGTTTCTCCACATCCTCTCCAGCATCTATAGTCTCCTGATTTGTTCATTTTGGCTACTCTGACTGGCGTGAGGTGGTATCTGAGTGTGGTTTTGATTTGTGTTTCCCTGATGAGGAGCGACGTTGAGCATCTTTTCATGTGCCTGTTGGCCATCTGGATGTCTTCTTTAGAGAAGTGTCTATTCATGTTTTCTGCCCATTTCTTCACTGGATTATTTGTTTTTCGGGTGTGGAGTTTGGTGAACTCTTTATACATTTTGGATACTAGTCCGTTGTCCGATATGTCATTTGGAAATATCTTTTCCCATTCCGTTGGTTGCCTTTTAGTTTTGTTGGTTGTTTCCTTTGCTGTGCAGAAGCTTTTTATCTTCATAAGGTCCCAATAGTTCATTTTTGCTTTTAATTCCCTTGCCTTTGGGGATGTGTCAAGTAAGAGATTGCTACAGCTGAGGTCAGAGAGGTTTTTTCCTGCTTTCTCCTCTAGGGTTTGGATGGTTTCCTGTCTCACATTCAGCTCCTTTATCCATTTTGAGTTTATTTTTGTGAATGGTGTGAGAAAGTGGTCTAGTTTCAACCTTCTGCATGTCGCTGTCCAATTCTCCCAGCACCATTTGTTAAAGAGACTGTCTTTTTTCCATTGGATATTCTTTCCTGCTTTGTCAAAGATTAGCTGGCCATACTTTTGTGGGTCTAGTTCTGGGGTTTCTATTCTATTCCATTGGTCTATGTGTCTATTTTTGTGCCAATACCATGCCGTCTTGATGATGACAGCTTTGTAGTAGAGGCTAAAGTCTGGGATTGTGATGCCTCCTGCTTTGGTCTTCTTCTTCAAGATTACTTTGGCTATTCGGGGCCTTTTGTGCTTCCATATGAATTTTAGGATTGCTTGTTCTGGATTTGAGAAGAATGCTGGTGCAATTTTGATTGGGATTGCATTGAATGTGTAGATAGCTTTGGGTAGTATTGACATTTTAACAATATTCATTCTTCCAACCCATGAGTACTGAATGTTTTCCCATTGCTTTATATCTTCTTCAATTTCCTTCATAAGCTTTCTATAGTTTTCAGCATACAGATCTTGTACATCTTTGGTTAGATTTATTCCTAGGCATTTTATGCTTCTTGGTGCTATTGTGAATGGGATCAGTTTCTTTATTTGTCTTTCTGTTGCTTCATTATTCGTGTATAAGAATGCAACGGATTTCTGTACATTGAATTTGTATCCTTCAACTTTGCTGAATTCATGTATCAGTTCTAGCAGACTTGGTGGAGTCTATCGGATTTTCCATGTATAGTATCATGTCATCTGAAAAAAGTGAAAGCTTGACTTCATCTTTGCCAATTTTGATGCCTTTGATTTCCTTTTGTTGTCTGATTGCTGATGCTAGAACTTCCAACACTATGTTAAACAACAGCGGTGAGAGTGGACATCCCTGTCGTGTTCCTGATCTCAGGGAAAAAGCTCTCAGTTTTCCCCCATTGAGGATGATGTTAGCTGTGGGCTTTTCATAAATGGCTTTTATGATGTTTAAGTATGTTCCTTCTATCTTGACTTTCTTGAGGGTTTTTATTAAGAAAGGATGCTGAATTTTGTCAAATGCTTTTTCTGCATCGATTGACAGGATCATATGATTCTTATCTTTTCTTTTATTAATGTGATGTATCACGTTGATGGATTTGCAAATGTTGAACCAGTCCTGCATTCTAGGAATGAATCCCACTTGATCATGGTGAATAATTCTTTTTATAAGCTGTTAAATTCGATTTGCTAGCATCTTATTGAGAATTTTGGCATCCATATTCATCAGGGATATTGGCCTGTAGTTCTCTTTTTTTTTTTTTTTTTTTTTTTTTGCTGGGTCTCTGTCTGGTTTGGGAAACAAAGTAACACTGGCTTCATAGAATGAGTCTGGTAGTTTTCCTTCCCTTTCAATTTTTTGGAACAGCTTGAGAAGGATAGGTATTATCTCTGCTTTAAATGTCTGGTAGAATTCCCCAGGGAAGCCATCTGGTCCTGGACTCTTATTTGTTGGGAGATTTTTGACAACTGATTCAATTTCTTCGCTGGTTATGGGTCTGTTCAAGGTTTCGATTTCCTCCTGTTTGAGTTTTGGAAGTGTGTGGGTGCTTAGGAATTTGTCCCTTTTTCCAGGTTGTCCAGTTTGTTGGCATATAATTTTTCATAATATTCCCTGATAATTGCTTGTATTTCTGAGGGATTGCTTGTAATAATTCCATTTTCATTCATGATTTTATCTAGTTGGGTCATCTCCCTTTTTTTTGAGAAGCCTGGCTAGAGGCTTATCAATTTTGTTTATTTTTTCAAAAAACCAACTCTTGGTTTCGTTGATCTGCTCTACTGTTTTTTTAGATTCTATATTGTTTATTTATGTTCTGATCTTTATTATTTCTCTTCTTCTGCTGGGTGTGGGGTGTCTTTGCTGTTCTACTTCTAGTTCCTTTAGGTGTGCTGTTAGATTTTGTATTTCGGATTTTTCTTGTTTCTTGAGATAGGCCTGGATTGCAATGTATTTTCCTCTCAGGACTGCCTTCGCTGCATCCCAAAGCATTTGGATTGTTGCATTTTCATTTTCGTTTGTTTCCATATATTTTTTAATTTCTTCCCTAATTGTCTGGCTGATCCATTCATTCTTTAGTAGGGTGTTCTTTAACCTCCATGCTTTTGGAGGTTTTCCAGACTTTTTCCTGTGGTTGATTTCAAGCTTCATAGCATTGTGGTCCAAAAGTATGCATGGTATGATCTCAATTCTTGTATACTTATGAAGGGCTGTTTTGTGACCCAGTATGTGATCTATTTTGGAGAATGTTCCATGTGCACTCAAGAAGAAAGTATATTCTGTTGCTTTGGGATGCAGAATTCTAAATATATCTGTCAAGTCCATCTGATCCAATGTATCATCCCGGGCCCTTGTTTCTTTATTGACCATGTGTCTAGATGATCTATCCATTGTTGTAAGTGCGGTATTAAAGTCCCCTGCAATTACCACATCCTTGTCAATAAGGTTGCTTATGTTTGTGAGTAATTGTTTTATATATTTGGGGGCTCGGGTATTCGGCGCATAGACATTTATAATTGTTAGTTCTTCTTCATGGATAGACCCTGTAATTATTATATAATGCCCTTCTTCATCTCTTGTTACAGCCTTTAATTTAAAGTCTAGTTTGTCTTATATAAGTATGGCTACTCCAGCTTTCTTTTGACTTTCAGTAGCATGATAGATAGTTCTCCATCCCCTCACTTTCAATATGAAAGTGTCCTCAGGTCTAAAATGAGTCTCTTGTGGACAGCAAATGGGTCTTGTTTTTTTATCCATTCTGATACTCTATGTCTTTTGGTTGGCGCATTTAGTCTATTTACATTCAGTGTTATAGAAAGATATGGGTTTAGAGTCATTGTGATGTCTGTAGGTTTCATGCTTGTAGCGATATCTCTGGTACTTTGTCTCACAGGATCCCCCTTAGGATCTCTTGTAGGGCTGGTTTAGTGGTGATGAATTCCTTCAGTTTTTGTTTGGGAAGACCTTTATCTCTCCTTCTATTCTAAACGACAGATTTGCTGGATAGAGGATTCTTGGCTGCATATTTTTTCTGTTCATCACATTGAAGATTTCCTGCCATTCCTTTCTGGCCTGCCAAGTTTCAGTAGAGAGATCCGTCACGAGTCTTATCAGTGTCCCTTTATATGTTAGAGCACGTTTGTCCCTAGCTGCTTTCAGAATTTTCTCTTTATCCTTGTATTTTGCCAGTTTCACTATGATATGTTGTGCAGAAGATCGATTCAAGTTACGTCTGAAGGGAGTTCTCTGTGCCTCTTGGATTTCAATGCCTTTTTCCTTCCCCAGATCAGGGAATTTCTCAGCTATGATTTCTTTAAGTACACCTTCAGCACCTTTCCCTCTCTCTTCCTCCTCTGGAGTACCAATTACGCATAGATTATTTCTCTTTAGTGCATCACTTAGTTCTCTAATTTCCCCCTCATACTCCTGGATTTTTTTTATCTCTCTTTTTCTCAGCTTCTTCTTTTTCCATAATTTTATCTTCTAGTTCACCTATTCTCTCCTCTGCCTCTTCAATCCAAGCTGTGGTCATCTCCATTTTATTTTGCAGCTCATTAATAGCATTTTTTAGCTCCTCCTGGCTGTTCCTTAGTCCCTAGATCTCTGTAGCAATAGATTCTGTGCTGTCCTTTATACTGTTTTCAAGCCCAGCAATTCATTTTATGACTATTATTCTAAATTCACTTTCTGTTATATTGTTTAAATCGTTTTTGATCAGTTCATTAGCTGTCGTTATTTCCTGGAGGTTTTTTTATGGGGAATTCTTCCATTCCGTCATTTTGGATAGTCCCTGGAATGGTGTGGAACAGCAGGGCACTTCGCCTGTGCTGTCTTGAATAACTTGCATTGGTGGGTGGGGCCGCAGTCAGACCTGATGTCTGCCCCCAGCCCACCGCTGGGGCCACAGTCAGACCGGTGTGTACCTTCTCTTCCCTTCTCCTAGGTGTGGGATTCACTGTGGGGTGGCGTGGCCCGTCTGGGCTACTTGCACACTGCCAGGCTTGTGGTGCTGGGGATCTGGCATATTAGCTGGGGTTGATCAGCCAGGTGCACAGGGGCGGGAGGGGCAGGCTCAGCTCCCTTTTCCTTTGGATATCCGCTTCGGGATGGGCCCTGCGGCACCGGGAGGGAGTCAGACCCGCCGGAGGGATGGATCCGCAGAAGCACAGCGTTTGCACGGTGCACGCAAGTTCCCTGACAGGAACTGGTTCCCTTTGGGATTTTGGCTGGGGGATGGGCGAGGAAGATGGCGCTGGCTAGCGCCTTTGTTCCCCACCAAGCTGCGCTCTGTTGTCCAGGGCTCAACAACTCTCCCTCCCATTGTCCTCCAGCCCTCCCGTTTTCCAAGCAGATCTAACTTATAACCTTCCAGATGTTAAGTCCTGCTTGCTGTCAGAACACACTCTGTCCAGCCCCTCCACTTTTGCAAGGCAGACTCAGGGGCTCCTCTTTGCCAGCGGGCTGCCCCTCCACCCCGGCTCCCTCCCGCCAGTCCATGTAGCGCACACCGCCTCTCCGCCCTTCCTACC
>NW_024412664.1:1551-6764 GCF_014898765.1 Herpailurus yagouaroundi | reverse complement strand
ATATATATATATATATATATATATCTACCTATCTATATATCTATATCTATATAGGAGATGGATGGAGGTACAGAGTATGATGTGAAATAAGTCAATCAGAAAAAGGCAAATACCATGCAATAATTTTCCTCATATGTTGAAGTAACAAACAAGCAAATGGAAAAAATGAGAGAGAGAGAGAGAGAAAGAACAATCAAGAAACAGACTCTTAAGATTAGAGAATAATCTGATAGTATCAGAGGGGTGGTGGATGGCACTGGGGGGGTGGTGAAATTGGTGATGCAGTTGAAGCGGTGTCCTCGTCATAAGGAGTACAGAGTGATCTATGGAATAGTAGACCGGAAAGTAATATAATTCTTCATATAAACTAACTGGAATTTAGAAACAAAACAAGAAAAGACACTGTGAAAAAGAAAGAAAATTAAATGAGGACCTATCCACTCTTTGACTAGGTGAATTACATGAGAACTTAGTTACGACACTCTTGCCATGCCTCCAGTGGGTTGAGAGCTACCTTGGAGGAAGTGACAGTGTCTTCTAAGGCACATAGGACTTTGACACTGCTATTGTGGTGTCTTTGGAATGACCGTCGGCTACAGGGCAGTATTCCCAACCAAGGCAGCAAGGCCAGCTTCCAGTCATTGGCAGTCAATCAATGCCCTGAAATAGTGCAGTGTATTTTACACAGGCCATCCCTAATATAGGGACTCTAACTCTCTCTTTCATTTTTTCTCCCTATACACTCTGGCTACTCTACCTGTATGTGTGGGCTTCTCCCTCATTCGTTTCCTGCATTAAGAACTATGATGATGGGAGCCAATTGTCTTGTTAGGGAAACTGGTCTGGATCACCCGGCAGAAGAACCAAGCGGCACTCGGAGCTCTTGGAAGGAAGGAGGTTTATTTTACACCAGTGGGCCCAGAGGAGATCATTCTCCAGAGATCTGAGCCCAGAGCATCAATAGAGGGGACAATGTATCGTCCTCGGTTACTTCAGCACCCCTCATGAGTAGTAATTTGGTGCCTGTGGCAAGCAGGGTAGGAAGGAAATCCCGGGAGGGTAGTCTTCAGACTAGGACTAGAATTCCCTTATCAGTCCTGTTGGCCCTCTTCTCAGAGATTGTTCCCTAACATTACACCCTTGGATGCCCCTTTAAACAGACCTAGTCTCTATTAGAGGGCATCATCTTCATTTTTTATGGGCTGGTTCCGTTTCTTAGTTCCCTGAATTTGGAAGATGCAGGTGTCCCCTTTATCGGCAGTGAGGAGGCCAAGTGCCCATCTGTTCTAGAGGGCAACTCCTGCCACGGATCTTAATTTTCTCTGTAATGACGTTAAGGAGTCGGCCACTGGTTAGTCCCACAGAAGCACCTGTGACTCCTATGCCAGTCCTCTCCCCGTGGCTATTCCTAACCCTCGGCAGATGGGTAGTAACACAGATCATTTAGCCTAGGCCTTAAGGTTGAACATTATTCTAAGCATCAACTTTTATCCTGAAAATCATTTAATCTCTTTTTTTCCGAAGCTTGAGGCACATACGTCAGTGTCAACACTTCCTAAAGTGGCATTGGCCACCTCCTTACTGGCAGGCAAACTAGCATACCCAAAGAGTAACCTTTTAAATCTCCCAGAGTCTTCCATTCAGTGTACCCCATACTTACAAATGGGGCCCAGATTAAAGGAAATCAATACCAACAGAATGTCCTATCCATAAGAGGAAAGTGAGTGCGGATGGGAACATCTCTCTATTTCCCCAGCTTTCTGGGGCAACCTCTGCCAACCCGGTGGCAAGGAGTAACACAGTCTACTGATTTTATCAGACTGGCGATTCCTCGAGCTTCTGCCGTGCACAGACCAGCCAGCTTCCGGGGTGTGGCTGGAGCAGGGCTGAAGATCCTAAGAATGTAGGATTCTCGAAAGGTCACTCTGAGTGGGTTCGTCGGACATGGGTCAGTCTTCCAAGTCAGGGGCTCCTCGGGATTGGCCCTCTTGACTCTGGAGGGGTGGTACCATGGAGTGATACCCGTAAATGGCCCTGTCTACTGTCTATTGAGAGGGCCTTTTGCAGTCTTTGACACCGGGCAAGGCCCCTGGTGAGAGGGGGTATAGACGTGCAGGCAGCCCCACAGCACAAAGTGCAGTCTTACATCCTGGTCACCTTGGCGGGTGATGATGTTGCCAGCTTTGGCATGATGGGGAAAGACATGGCTGTTGAGGAGGGAGTGGTCACTGGCTCCCCTGCAGGTTCAGGTAGTAGGGCTCCAGTGAGGTCATGCTGGCCATGATTCTCCCTTGGCTCCTCCATAGCTGAGGCACTGACCACCTGCTTGGAGCCATGCACAGGGCTGGTTCGGTCCAGGAGGCCAGGGCCAGGGAAGAGGCGCAGGGGCTGGATCCCATGGCTGAAGAGCTCATTGGTCAGACCCAGGTGGTTGTGAAGTGCCAGAAAGGTTTCCCACTGTAACCTCACCAGGATGATCTGCCCCACCTGCACCAAGCTCTCGGGGTACTTGGTGGACACGGCAGAGAAGGCCTCCACTGGCGGTTGCAGCACGTTGAAGTCTCAGGCCACCTGGGCAGACATAGTGCCTTGGGGGTGCTGGTGGCTGGTGATGATGTCCAAGATGCTCAGGAGGCTGTGGATGCTGTCCCCGGGACCATTTCCTTCACACACATTCCTTCCCATCAGGCCCCGACCGAAAGGGCTCCAGGAGCCCATCCTGCACCACATAGTTACTGGCATCCGTCTGGCCTGGCCAGTGGACGTAGTCACCCTGGCTGAGCTTCTGGAAGAACACGTGTCAGCAGAGCTCCAGGAAGAGCAGCTTCTCGACCTGGCCCAGCACCCGGACATTCTTGAGCATGTAGAGCACCTTGGGGGGCAGGTGGGAGTTATTCGGATCACCCTCATCAAGTCAGCTTCAAGCACCATGGGTGGGTGCTCCTTCTGGGGCAGTGTTGGTGCCTCCTTCTGGATGCCAGGATCCATAATAGCTGGGGCCATCCGGAGCTGGGGATTCCTCAACTCATTCCCAGTCTGCATTCCAGCAGGATGAATACGGCTGTGACCATTACCTCGAGTCCATCCCCAATCATCATGTCCAGCACCTCCTTATTAGCTGCTTTCTTAGCGGCTCTGTCGGCCAGACGATTTCCTTGTGCTGTAATGTTGTCTGCATTCTGGTGTCCTTTGCAGTGTAGAACTGTAACTTCTTTGGGAAGCCAGACAGCCTCGAGGAGCTTTCTTCCCTGCCTCGGCAAGGCCCTTTCCTGTGTAGGTTGCTTTCTCTTGGTGTGTGTGCAGTAGCAAAGGTGTACTGGGAGTCGGTTGAGTCACTTGTCCTTGAGAACGGTGAGGGCTCAGATTAAGGCATGTCACTGCGTACCCTGCCTTTTGAACGCCCTGCCCTCTGTGATGAAACTTCTACCATCACTGAACCGGGTGAGGTCTGGGTTCTGTCCAGCCTGCTCACGCAGATCTGAGCAGCTTGCAAATATTTTCTTGGCCACCTCAGAACAGTCATGAACTGGTTACCCTTCCTCAGAAGGTAGGAAAGTTGCAGGGTTCTGCATCTGCACTGTTCTAAGAGTGACCAGTGGATTCTCACAGAGGAGCCCCTGGTACTGTGCTAGCCAAGAGTTGGAGAAGCATGAGTTTCTTCTCATGCACAAAGAGATTCTACACTGAAACAGTCTGTAGCCAGCCAAAACCTACTGGCAAGGGGCCCTCAAGGATGCCCAGTGGTACATCGAACTCATCACCTAGAATCTGAGGGCAGCAAGCCCCCCACCAACCTACCACACAACTGTCTATCAACTCTCCTCCTCCCCCAGGATGAGCCCAGTTCTGGCTCTGCAGACATTGGCAGCAATCGGTGAGAGTCCCTGGGCCTCTGTGGCCTTCCTTTTTTTTCTTTTTTTTTTTTTTTCACCCAGGGCTGAGAGCTGCCACCTCTCCCAGCCTGAGTCACAACAAAGCTCTCTTTTTTTTTTTTTATTTTTAATTTTTTTTAAATTTTTTTTCTTCTTTTTTTTCAACGTTTTTATTTATTTTTGGGACAGAGAGAGACAGAGCATGAATGGGGGAGGGGCAGAGAGAGAGGGAGACACAGAATCGGAAACAGGCTCCAGGCTCTGTGCCAGCAGCCCAGAGCCTGACGCGGGGCTCGAACTCATGGACCGCGAGATCGTGACCTGGCTGAAGTCGGACGCTTAACCGACTGCGCCACCCAGGCGCCCCAACAAAGCTCTCTTAAATGAACACCAAAGCATAAATCCACTTTGTCATCAAGAGTCACCTTAGGGCACAGTCTCAGCCTCCTCCTTGGGGCTTCTGAAACATACATCTCTCTGACCCAAGCAGGTAATGAGATACGACTTCACAGAATGAATCAAGCTCTCAGTCATCCATCACATGGTGTGCCTGTGGGCTGAGAGGCATCCACACCATTGGCTGTAGCTGTTGATGTAGGAAAAGGCAGGAGCAAGGGGCAGGGGGCAAAGAAGAAAGTGGTTGTACCACCTTTTCTGAAAGTCACTTTAAAAAGCTTTTCTATATTCGGCAGGCCAAGGGCTGATGCCTGCCCCCCAGGCAGCATTTATGTCTGGGAAGGCAGCTTTGGCCTCTGTCCAGCCAGGGAATTCTCGATCTGGCCCTACCACGAGATTATAGAGGGGTCTTGCTATTGCTGAGAATCTGGGAATCCAGATTTGGTAGAATCCTGCACCCCCAGGAACTCTCATAGCCCCCCTCTCAGTTTGGGGCTAGGGTAGGGAAGTGATAACCACCTTCTTCTTCTTCTTTTTTTTTTTTTCCTGCCCTAGTGCTCTTTTTCCATGAGAACCTGAGTTTTCCGTGATAGCCTGAGTCTGACAGGAGTTGGAGGAGGGCCCCTGTGTCCTCTGAACAATTCTCTTGGGTATTGTTGGCAAAGAGGAGGTCCTCCACACACTGAAGAAGGGTGCAGCATGTGGCCTCCCATGGGAAGCTGATGAGGTTCCTGGCCACTACCTCCCCAAAGAGGGCAGGCTAGTTTTAATCCCCTGTGGGAGGCGCATCTAAGTCAGTTGCATCTGATGCCCTGTGTCTGGTTCGGTCCACTTGAAGATAAACAAGGGTTGGCTCAGGGGGCCAAACAGAGGCAGAAGAAGGCATCCCTTCAGTCTAGGCAGGTAAACCAGCTGGCAGAGACAGGGATCAGGCTGAGGAGTGTG
>NW_024412664.1:0-1541 GCF_014898765.1 Herpailurus yagouaroundi | reverse complement strand
GGGGGCCCGGCTGTGGGCAAGTCTGGGGTGGGGGATTGTCCTCAGCCCATACACTGGCGAAGGCAGTCCTAAATTCGGGAAGGCTGCTTCATGGTGTACCGTGTCTCCTGAATTCACATAGAAGTCATAGTTTGGCCTCCTACTTTTATTTTGACCGTGGGCTCTTTGGGGCCAAGAAGAAGCGAGCCTGGTTCCCCTCAATCTGAATATATTCCTACTTTAATGTCCTTTCTCCTTGCAGCAGGCACGTTGTTCTTTGGCTAAGGAGGTTTTGTCCCCCCCCCCCCTTTGGGGGCTGAACCTTCCTAATCCTACCCCACTCAATATCTTAGTAAATTACAAGGAAAAGGCAATGTATCAACAGCCTAATCTCCAGAAACTTATCTACTCAGTTTCCTGGTGCCCCAACGTCACCCTTGTCTCCATAGTGATGTGGGGAACAAAGTTGAGAAGGAGATGGCAGATAACATAGAATTTCCTGGGGTGCCTGGGTGGCTCAGTGAGTTAAGCTTCCAACTTTGGCTCAGGTCACCATCTCAGCGTTCCTGAGTTCCAGCCCCATGTCACGTTCTGTGCTGAAAGCTCAGAGCCTCGCGCCTGCTTCACATTCTCTCTCCCTTTCTCTCTCTCTGCCCCTTCCAGACTCATTCTCTCCTCTCTCTCTCTCTCTCTCTCTCTCTGTCCAAAATAAACAAACATTCAAAACATTAAATTTGAATATTTTGTAACCGGTAGCTAATTGACAAGTATTTGACTTCTTACCTTTTTTTAGTAGGAACCTGAAAGATCTCAAATACCTGCATTTGTCCTAAAAGTCCGTCTTGTGAATCTCCTAGAAGATGAAATATGTTCTGTGAGAGAATCAGAACAATTCCAAGTGATAAAATCTCAGAAATGGACATTGTTAAAGATCTGATGAGACTTCAGGTTGACACGATTGACAAGCAAATTGGGTTATTTCTGTGGCACATAACACTTTGATACAAAGAATATCAAGGGAGGACCTTAGAGCAGAACAAATTCAAACTTTAGGAACTGCATATACCTTTGAGCAGTTACAGCATTAACCCAAGCAACAGTATCTAAGGTTTACCATTGCTTGACAATGCTTCTCCAAGTAACTTAGCATACATGCCACATAAAAAGGCCTACTTGGCCGAAAGACTTCATTGACAATGGAAATCTTGGGAAAGTTTGTTCAAGCTTTAGGAAGTGATGGAGCACACTGTAAATAGGATTCCAGATCATTACAAATGTTAAACTTTAAATGACTTATTTAACCCAGATGGCAAGAAGAGAGTCCAAAGGCAAGTATGGAAAATTATATAGTTGTTAGCAAAACCTAGCTCCTTTACCGCTGAGAAGTTTTCACTTTAAGTCATCAAAGTCTTGACAAAGACCATAACTAAAGCTTTGGTTTTCCTGGCAGACAAAAGAGAAAGGAAAAATCCAACAAAAGAACAAAATGTTGTGTACATATCTTATCAAGACCAGATCAACAATCCAAGAAAACATGGTCTTTCCAAAAGAGAGGAAAGCAG
>NW_024412663.1:0-8135 GCF_014898765.1 Herpailurus yagouaroundi | reverse complement strand
GGCACACAGAAAACACACATACACAGTTGTGGTCAGAAACACCCAAAGTGTCAGCAAATTCACACATACAGCCAATACACTCACAGACATGAAACACAGATATGCACAGATACTCCCACAGGGACACATGTACCCGAGAGATACGGGTAATACAGTCACAGACACAGAGATTTGCACAGCAGATATATGCTCATTCAGAGACACAGATACAGATACACATGCATACAGATAAACACAAGAGGAAAATGATGAGGGAGCATAAAGCAAGCTGCCAGGCCTCAAACCCCAGCCCCCACCCCCAGGTGGGATATGTGTAATAGCCCTTGGGCACTCCTGGCTGCCCAAGAACAAAGCAAAAGGAAAAAAAATCCCAAATGGTTAACTGATAGAGATCATAGTCCTGCAGGGCTTGTCTCCATCTATTTACAAATATCTTAGTAAATCATGAGAAAAAGGCCATCGTAATCTCCAGAAACCTCTGGACTTGGTTTCCTAGAGCCCCAGCATCATCCCTCCATAGTGATGTAGGAAACTAAGGCAGAAAGAAATGGCAGGTAGAACTAAATTTCCTTATAACCTGCAGCCCATTGGCTTGAGGCCAGCAGAGTGAAACATCTCTCCCTCTGTCTTCCTGCTAATGCTTTGCTAGAGGGCAAACAACCCTAGTTTGACAATAGCTAGGCAGCCAGTATCCTGGGAGTATTCTTTTTTTTTTTTTCTTTTTTTTTCTTGGGAATCTTCTTTAGCGTATGAAAGTCTCATTGGAAGCTTCCCCTGGACTTGACCTCGTCCCAGCTCCATAGTATATAACTAGTCTCTCCTCATGGTGCCTGGGCCGCTCTTCAGCCAGGGCCACTGGTCCTGTCCCCATGCTTGAATGAAATCACCTTTTTTGCACCAAAGATGACTTCAAGAATTCTTTCCCCATGAACCCACTGTCACCCCAAAACCTCATCAGAAAACATGAAAACAACCAAATGACAGGAAATTTATGTCCACAGTCAGTATACCCACAGACACAGAACTCCGACTCACAGGTGCATGTTGCAGATTACACACACGCACACACACACACACTCCAGGACAGCTCTGGCACTCTAATGGAGGCCACTACAAGAAGAAGGGGTGCACAGACCCTGGTATGACCTGTCCCATCTAAGTTGTCATGGAAGGGGGCGTTTTCCTGGTTCCAACCCTGTGCTGGGCATGTGCCCCATGTCAGTGCCTTACTGAGGGTTGTGCCCAGGCCTGGATTCCAGAGAGTGGCCAGGGTAGGGTGGCCACAGGGACAGGGACACAGGGTAGAGACAGGGTACACTTAGATTGGGGGTGTTGCATGGGGCAAGGTCAAGTGAGGGAGACAGGCGAGTCTCTCCAGGATCCTTGGGGTGTGTCAAAGTGGGCTGTGCCTTCTCCCACCACAATAATAGCACTAATGGCATCATCAGGACTAGTATATGACAGCACTATCGTGACCACAGAGATGAATGACCGGCAGCCTGAGGTGCAGGAGCCGGGCTGTGACCTTGCCCTCTGGTTTGGCCTCAGCTTCTGTACAGGCTGACCTGGGCAAAGGTGGGCTATGGGGCCAAGAATCTTTGTGGCCCCTGCTCTCTCTGGAGTCTCCACGCCCCAGCTTCCCACTCTCCCAACATCCCCTCCCAGACCCAAGTCAGCAGGGAGCCTTTTCTCAGCCTGGGTCCAGCCTTCCCCTTGAGGGCTCTGAGCCTGATTCCTCATCCGTGCAAGGGATTACAGATGGTACTGCTACTGGGTCCCGAGAGGTGATGTCCGCAAAGGCAAAGGCTTGGCACAGGTCTGAAATTGGAGGGAACTGTGGTTTTCACCTTTGTTGCCTTTAACAGCTGTGCAACTTTTAAGGCACCAGACTGGGAAGACACATGCCCCAGGGAGGTGATGGCGCTGATATCCACTAGTGCTCAGCACGTGGCTTCCTCTTGTCCTCAGCACAGTTCTGGACACAGGCATGGACACTCCCATTTTACTGAAGGAAACCAGTCCAGGGTCACACAGCTGGTAAGCGGCACACTGGATCTCAAACTCTAGGTTCCTGGCCCTGCCCCCAGGGGCCACGAAGGGCTCCCCAGATGGGAGGCTGACATTGGCTTTGGGGACACTTCCTCACCTCCATGAATGATCTCACTTGTTCAAGGCCCCCCAGACTCTGTCCACTGCCTCTTCTTTCCCCGGTCCCTGCTCCAGTTATAATCAGGGTGACCCTGGCCACCCTTCTTGAAATTCCCTAGGCCCCCTTATTGTCAGGGCCTCTCTCCCATTCACTTTTGGGCCAGTCAGACTCCACCCCCTCTGTTGCTGGCCTCTCCTTGTATAACCAGGACAGCCCAACCCTGGGGCTCTTGAGGCAGGGAGCAGGATCTAAAGGGAATGTAACGCTCTTGGTTTTTCATTCCTGTTTTGTTTTGGTATGGGTTGTTTTGTATGGTTTCTTTATATTTAGGCTGGAGCCCTTGCTTTGCTATTTTAGCAGTGCCAGAGTGGTTCCTGTTACAATAAATTTATGTAAAAATAAAAGTGAGGGGAAGGGGATTTAGAGCAATGATTTTCAGTTGGGGAATCATTGAGTCAATCATGCAGAGAAACTGTTTAGGAAGCTCAGCTCAGGACAGAGCCCGGGAGAGATGATTACAGTAGGTTTGCCTAGTCACCTGGGTCCCTGGCCCCTGCCCACCTGCTTGGCCTTCCCCGGCCAGCACACCTGGTGTTGCCAACAATCTGGGTGTTGTCCCGGGTCCCCCAGGAGAGAAGCTGATGAACTATTTCTCTTAAAATGCTCTCATTCCTGGAGATTGCAGGAGATCCCTTGTGAGTCAGCTGGATCCAACCCCCCCGCCCCCCCCCCCACCGCATCCCCCGTAAGGTTCATAATGTACAGCCCATGCCAATAGGTAGGAGGGTCACACAGATAAGTGACAGATCTACCACTGTTTGTGGTGTTAAAATGTCCAGGTCAATTAGAGATGATTTGAGGACCAGACAGTCTTCTCACACCAACATTCCAGGATATTCTAGGCCAGGAGACATTCTGGATTACAATTTTATTTTGCTCCTATCATTCAGTTCAAATATAGCTCTTTTGCTTTGGGATTTCTTGACTCATATTCTACTTCTAGAGGAACTTCTCAATTTTTAAACATATGGGAATTTCTAGTTTCCTCGTTATTAGTGATTTCTAGCACATTCTATCACCGAAACATGCTTTGTGTGATTTCCTTCCTCTGAAATCATTTCATTCCTCTGAAATTTCCCTTATGGCCGTAATAAATAGGGTGAATGTTTGTAACCGTATCCTCTGTGCCTGAAGTGAATGTGTCCTCTACAGTGTTATGTCCATGTGGACACATACATGGATCTAGCTGTGGGATTCAGATGGTTTGCTATCAAGATGTCTACCTTATGGATGTTCTATCTGTTTTGACTGAGAGAGGGTTAAACCTTCCTGTCTGCATGTGCATTTGATTGTTCTTGCAGCTGTGTCCTCCTTTGCTTTCTCTGTTGTTCAGCTATTGCCCATGGCAGATGGGAGTTCAGAAAGGAAGGAGAGAGCACTCAGAAGTGACAGAGAGCTGGGTTGGGAGGGCCCAGAAACCGGAAGGTCGGCCAACTTTCCAGAGAGGACCTGTCGTTGGGATGGCACGTGGTGGTGCACCAGGCGGGAAGTGGCTTTTTAAAAATGAGGTCACAAGGGGTGTCCGTATTGCTCTACCAGGGGTGAGGGCAGCTGATTGGTCGAGAGAGAGTATCAAGGCTCTGGGTTGCTAAGGCAACACCTAGACAGGTGAGGGCTTGGAAGAAGAAGGATCTTCCTCTGCTCCACCTGCTCCTGAGAGTCCACTTAACCTGCTGTTTATGTCCTGCTTATCTAGTGATTTACTGACCTGCTGACCTACTAACCTGTCTGAACCCTCCCCCCACCGCTCTTGTACTTGATCTGATCCTGGTCCTGTCCCTGACCCCCTTCTTCTCCTGACACACCCCTTCCCTAACCCACCCCCTTTTTATACTCCTCTCCCATCCCCAATTGCCACCCCTCCCCCCCTTCCCATCCCTCCCCACTCCTCCGTTGCACACCTACACCCCATCCTCCGTCTCCACTCCCGCCTGGAACCCGAGAGTCCCCTTAAAGGACCAGGACAGGAAGACGCAGAGGCTGTTTTTCTGGCTCCTTGTGCTTGGGTGTTCTGGTTACCCAAACACAAATGGGAGTAAACATGGGACATCGGTGGATTCTTCCTTCCTATTTGGTTCTTTCACACTGTGGTTAAACAACAGCTTCTCTATGGGGCTTCTGAGGGGAACTTCAGAAGAACTTCATTTCTTCCTGAAGACTGAGGCCCACAGGGCAGGTTTCTCCACCAGCCTGAAGTGGTTGTGGCCACAGCTGTCCGCATCAAGTTCTGGGTCCTGTGTGTGCTGCTTGGTCCAAAAAGAGCAGTGGTGACAGGATGTAAACCTGATCATAGTAGGTTTATAGTGTCAAGAAGGAAGGATTTGTGAAGATACTAAAAGCTATCGAGCTGATTGACTTAAATAGGTGTTTCTATGATGTGTGAATTATTTCATTAAAGTTGTTTTTAAAAATGTCAAGAACTCTTATTTAATAGGAACTATGGATATTAGACCGGCTGCTGGAAGCCCTGTTAAGATCCTGCTTCAAGCTTTGTAAGCTTAGGGTCCGTCTTATATGTAGTTCGTTTTCCTATCAGCACATTGTTCATATTTGTGAAGTTTGGTAGCCCTGGGAACAGAGGTAACTGGAGCGTTGGTGTTGGTACAGAGTGTTAAAAAGTGAAATGTCTTTGGGCTCTGTGCTTCCTGGTTTGTTGACTTCTAGCAACTTCTGAGTCAGCCCTTTGCCTCGGGTCTTGGAGGCTGTCCCCCGGGACTCTGTGTCCAACTGTGTTGACGGGAGCCTCATAAGCCCAGCAGGAACTAAGTGGCTGCATCTCGCTTGGACATTTATGATAGGAAAATCACGAGGGGCGACACGATCCGGCAGTGAATGAATTGTTGTCCTTATTTTAGCTAAGTATGCGCAGAGTGTTGATTTACTCAAAGCAAGGAGGGTTCTGAATGTCCTTAGGATTGTCCAAATATAATGAAACACCTGGTTCCCAGTGTGACTATTTCACTCTATCATTGAAAAGCAAAACTTGTACCCCTAGGTGAGTGAGAGAGGCAGACAGACAGATGGACAGACAGAGAACACCATGGAGATAAGTAGATTTCTTTAGATTGGCATGTACCAGATCCTTAGAGCGGGGTCTGGAAAGTCCCAGTAGTCAGGAATAACCCTTGCACTGAGGCAGAATCATTCCACACGAATGCCTCCCATCTAAATAGAATCGATTCTGTTTCTTTTGAGACTATGAAGGAGGAAAATTCTTGATCGTCTTTATGAGAAATTTCCCCCTGTACCTAGGCTGCCTCTCACAGATTGGTTCAGCTCTCTCCCTACCTCATCTCTGAATTCTTCCACCAACTAACTTGTCTTGCGTTGCCCACCTCCACCTACTCATGGCCGTTGACCATGAGAACCTAGTGTTCCTGGCCTCATTGGATCTAATCTAGTTCAGCGTCACCTACCGATATCAGCTGCCAGAGAGCTGCCAGAGGCACCACACAGCCGAAGATGTTTTACCTTCGTGACAAGATGGCCTCTGTCTTTGGTGCATTTGAGCCCCATGACCAACCATTGTGCTGACAGCTACTGCCTTCTTTCAGACAGTGGCTAGTCAAAGACGGTGAGTGTGTATTTCCCACCATTACACATTTTTGTGATCTCATCTGTGAGAGCTGAAGATGAAAATGTTATAGATTTCAGAGGCTACTTTCTAGACAGGTTTCTTTGCACACAATTAAGCTTGGTATGTGAATTAGTATGAATTGCATTTCGAGTGTTTTGCTCCTAAAATGCTTCTAAGTCCAGTTTTTGTAGAATGAGATGTGTACTATTGTTTTGGTTTACCATACCCAGGAATTTTGTATTATTTGAGAGATCCATTTTCAGAGTTGCTATTGATTGAATTTGGCACAATACCATGAAATAGAAACATGAATTCCTTTCATTGGGGTATTTGAAGATGCGTGTTCAGGTAACTTAAAATCCCACAGATATTATCAAAATATACATGATCACCTGATTATGCAAATCTTTATGTACCTCAGAAATCTGACATTTTGAGCTGTGATTCAGAATCAAAGTGAACATTGAAAGAAAACATCAAAATGTGAACCATAATGTGTAATTTGTTTTCTTGGAAAAATAATCCCATTATTATAATAGCAGTTGCCCGTCTCTCTCAGATATATCCATATCTGTCAACATCTTTCTCTAGAACAATCTCATTTGTATCTCTAGTACATTTTGTGTTTTTATTTCCTTCTGTTCTTCCATGAATTTGGGGCACAGTTTGGAGATGTTCCAAAGGATTTTATCCAGGTACTTCGTGAATGTACACCAGAAGTCATTGACTTCGTACCTACTATAAATTTCCATTTTCTTAATTTTTCTATTTTACATCGGCTTACAAATTCTTACTATTAAAACACAGTTGTAGTATGTTTGTCAGCAAAATGAAATTTCTCAGTGTTGCCGTTTACATCTTTCCTACAGCTTCAGGGTCGTGTAATTTGTATAGGGTAACAACACCTTTTTAAAGAATACAGTTCATTGATATTTGACATATGTAAGCAGCAATGAAACCGTGACCACAAGATAGCAAACGCAGTCATCACCCCCACAAGTTTGTTCCTGCTCTTTTGTAAGCCATCTGTCCTCTTGATCCTGTGTGAGGAGACATTTGTGAGGTGTGCTTATCACCTCCTGGAGGCTGGTAAAGGGTTTATAAAGATGATTCTTTGCGACAGATAGATTGTAAACATCTTTAAGATTCCCCATCATCTCTGATATTATTTCAGCCTGTCCATATTTTGCCTGACCATTTCCCTCCTGGCTCTGATGTGTTTGAAATTCTTTGGAAACATTATTACTGCCTCTATGGGAACTTGTGCTTGTCTAATTTACCCCTGGAGAACTGTTTTTGTTGTGAGTATACTGAAGTATACTTATAGATAGACTTGTAATCATGAGTCAGCAGAAAATTTTAAAGTCACTGGACCTTTTATATGCACTCAGGATTACAGATATCCTTCTAATATATTCAATTTTCATTATCATTTAGATCAAAATACGTTAAAATTTCTGTAGAAATGTCTTCTTTGCCCTATATGGACTTTTTTTTTAAATTCAACTGTAATTAACATACAGTGTAATATCAGTTTACTCGCAAGCACACGGCACCTGCTAATCACCATGGTGTGTGGTGATCAGCAGGGCAGCTGTCAGTCCCCAGGAAGTGGCTGATTCCTGATTGCAAGACATGGATGAGGGGTCAGCAGTGTCTCTGGTAGAACAGCGAGGAAACCCTGCATTAATCCACATGTTGTGGACTTTTCCCACCTACTAGCTATCTCACAGCACCAATCCAGGTGGGCACTGAGGAAGACTAACGGTGGTAGTTTTGGAGTGAGTCTTATGAGGTCCCATATTCCTCCCAGTGTATTGAGACAGAGCACAAGTGAGGGAGGGGGAGACAGAGAGGGAGACGCAGAATCCAAAGCAGGCTCCAGGCTCTGACCTGTCAGCGCAGAACCGAATGAGAGGCTCAAACTCACAACCCATGAGATCGTGACCTGAGCCGAAGTCAGACGCTTAACCGACTGAGCCACCTGGGTGCCCCTCCTCCCACTGTTTCCTTAGTGACACATGGGTAGGACAGAGTTCAGTGACATGATACTGTTCACACATTTGTGAACCGCCTGATACTGTCCGGAGCCGCCGGCCCAGGCGAGGCACGGACCGACCCACTCTCCGCTGCTCTCCGGCCTCCGCCTCTCCCCGTAGGGGGCGGGACGTGCACCCAGCGCTTGCCCCCACTCCTCCTCCCCCAGCCCGGCCAGGCGCGCTCCTCCCCGCCTGGCCCCTCCCCTTAGGCGCGCTGCACGCAGCGCCCGGGAGGCGAACGCGGGCTGAGCCCAGCGCAGGGGCCGCCCACCAGCCAGAGCCCCGCGCCTCTCCCTGCCTGTGCGGCTGG
>NW_024412662.1:0-9679 GCF_014898765.1 Herpailurus yagouaroundi | reverse complement strand
TGGGTATTGTGTGGAAACCAATTTGACAATAAACTTAATATACTGAACAAAATGAAAATAAAAAAATAAAATTAATTTAAAAAAACAAAAAAAAATAAAAAAAAGAAAGGTAATTATGTAATGTGAAGAATGTGTTGACTAACACTATAGTGGTAATCATTTTGGAAAACATGTGTATGAATCAATACATTTTATACCTAAAGCTTACATAACATACACAACATTTTGTGTCAATTATGTCTCCACAAAGCTAGAACAAAAGAGATACGTTTAAGACTCTATAGGTAGATCAAAATAAAATTGTAAATTTTTAAGCAAGCCCCAGGACAGAAGAAAAAAAGAAGAGAGAGAAAGGAAAAATGAGGGAGCATAAAATTAAAAAATAACTTGGGAGACTCAGACCTACATCAACATTTCATCAAATAGTTTAAATTCACCAATTTAAGGACAGAAGTTGGCAAAGTGGGAAAAAAGACACTTTAGTGCCATCTATAAGAAACTTATATTCAAATATAATGATACAGCAGTTGAAAATTAATAAGTTAGACCATGTAAACACCTGTAGAATCTGGAATAACTATTAATATCAGATACATTCAGAACAAAGAAAATTATCAGAGGCATTGAAGGACATTACACAAGGACAAAAGGGACAGTCCAACAAGAACAAAATAGCAATCCTAAATGTGTATATACACCAAACAAGAGAACTGCAAAATATGTGAAGCAAAACCTGATAAGGCTGAAAGGCAAAATAGGCAAATTCACAATAATAGATACTTCAGCACCCCTCTCTCAGCAACTGATAGAACTAGATGGAAATTCATTAAGTATATAGAATGTGACTATACCATCAACTGACAGAACTTTATCAAACTTTATTAGAATACTCCATCCAGCTACAGCAGAATATACATTCTTTTCAAATACAAAACAATTAGCACAAGAGACCATATCTTGGGCCATTAAAATAACCTCAAAAAATTTAAGACAATTAAAATTATAGAAAGGTTGTTCTCTAACTATGGTTCACTCAAATTGGAAAGAATAGAAAGATAATTGGATAATTTTCAAATACCTAGAAACTAAAGAAAACACTTTTAAATAATTCATGAGTCATAGCAGAAATTTCAAGTACAATAAAAAATATATTGGACTGAACAAAGATGAAAATACAAATTATCAGAATCCATGGGTCAAAGTTAAATGAACACTGAAAGGGAAATTTATACCATGAAGTGCTTATATTAGAGAAAAGGAAAAGTCTCAAATCCGTTATATCAGTTCCCACATCAAGAACCTGGAAAAACAAGAGCAAAATAAATCCAAAGCAAGCAAAAAGTACATAATAAAGAGAAGAGCAGGAATCAATGAAGTTGAAAGCAGAAAAATAATAAAGTCATGAAATAAAAACCTGGTTCTTTGAAGAGAACAATAAAATAAACCTGTAGCAAGACTGAAGAAAAGAGAGAAGACATAAATCACCAATGTCAGGAATAAAACAGGGAATGACACCACACAGCTTGCAGATATCAATAAAATAATATGAGAATATGACACAGGTAAATTTGACAACTTAGACAAAATGGTCCTCATTTTCAAAAACTAGCCCAACTCACCCAACATAAAACAGGTAATTTATATAGTTCCATATTCTTAAGGAAACTCCAAGCCACATATCTGAAAAATCACCTATCATTGGAATATGCAAAGAATTCTCACAGCTCCACAGGAAAAAAAATCCAATTAGAAACTGGATAGAAATATCTCACTAAAGTATATATGTGTGTAGCAAATACTTGAAAAGATGTTCAGATCTCTAGTTTTGAGGAAAGTTCATACTAAGACCACGACGGTATGTGACTACATGCCTATTAAATCAGTTGAAATTTAAAAAATAGTGAGAATACTAAATACTGGTGAGGATGTGCATGAACCGGATCTCTACATGAACCGATCCAGCTCCTCTACAAAATAATTTAACAGTTTCACAAAAGACTATGCACACAGTTGTTATATGTCCTAGCAATAGCACCCCTGGATGTATATCACAGAGAAATGATGATTTATATCCACAAATGAGACACAAATTTTCAGCACCTTTATTTGCAATAATCAAAAACTGCAAACAACCAAAACATCCCTCAATAAGTGTGTGAATAAACAATTATACAATATTCAAAACAGGGAGTATTACTCAGCAATAAAAAGGAATGGGCCAATGACACTTCAACAACTTGATTATATCTCAACATTATTCTAAGTGAGAAAATCTCAATCTCAAAGACACCATACTGTTTGACTTCCTTTACATAATATTTTACAAATGACAAAACTACAGAGTTGGAAAACAGATGAGTTGTTGCCAGGGGTTTAAAGATGATGGGGAGAATGGGCACAAGGGAGAGAGTTTTGGTGATGGAATAATTCTGTATCTTAACCGGCTTGGTGGTTACATGAATCTAACAAGTGACATATGTCTATGATAAAATGACATAGAATAATGCATATTGTTCCAATGTCAATTTCCTGGATTTGATCCTCTATGACAGTTATATAAAATACAAGCATTGAGAGAAATTAGATAAAAAGCACAAAGGAACTTTCCACACTATTATTGCAATACCCATAAATCTATATTTTAAAATATGAAGTTTTAAAAGTCCATTATATTTCTATACACCAGCAATACAAAAATTGAAAGTGTTATTAAAAGCATAGCACTAAAACTATGATGCATGGAATAGCACCAAAAACAAAAGAATAATAAAATATAAAAATAATTGTTTACTTAATTCAATAAATGTTGAAAATTGGATGAAATTCATCACCCACTCATGATAAAACTCCCTAAAAATAAAAATAGCAGGGAATTATTAACCTTACAGAGGATATCAACAAAGATCTACTGGAAAAATCCTACTTCATGCGAATTTTTAAAAGCTTTTCCCATGATATAGGAAATGAGCCCATGATTCCCAATATGATAGCTTTTGTGTAACATTTTGCTAGAGATCCTATCTAGGAACAAGGAAAAGAAACCAAAAGTCGTACGTTTTGAAAACAAAAAGACAAAACAGTCATTTATAGATGTTTGTGGCATAAGTACACATATGATATAATTTGATTTCTGTAAGTTCAAGAAAAAAAATGCATGCATGAAAAGTTGTAACTGTGCCCTCGGTGGTAAAGAATGGAAGGGGGAGTGAAGGAATTTTGGGTGTACTGGCAATGTTTCTCCATGTGGGTGGTTACAGAAGTGTGTTCACTTTTTGAAAGTTAGGGTTATAAAATTATTATTTGTGTACTCCTCTGCATGTATGTAATTCTTCAGTAAAAATCCTTCCATATAAATGGTAGAAAGATAAAGTGTTATTTATTTATTTTTTATTAAATGAAATTTATTGTCAAATTAGTCTCCATATAACACCCAGTGCTCATCCCAAAAGATGTCCTCTTCAATGCCCATCACCTACCCTCCCCTCTCCCACCCCCCATCAACTCTCAATTTGTTCTCAGTTATTTTTATTTTTTAAATTTTTTTGATGTTTTTATTTATATTTGAGACAGAGAGAGATGAACCATGAGCAGGGGAGGGGCAGAGAGAGAGGGAGACACAGAATCTGAAGCAGGCTCCAGGCTCTGAGTTGTTGGCACAGAGCCCAATGCGGGGTTTGAACTCAAGAGCTGTGAGATCATGACCTGAGCTGAAGTCGGATGCCCAACCAACTGAGCTAACCAGGTGCCCCTGTTCTCAGTTTTTAAGAGTCTCTTATGCTTTGGCTCTCTCCCACTCTAACCTCTTTTTTTTTTTTTTCCTTCCCCTCCCCCATGGGTTTCTGTTAAGTGTCTCAGGATCCACCTAAGAGTGAACACATATGGTATCTGTCTTTCTCTGTATGGCTTATTTCACTTAGCATCACACTCTCCAGTTCCATCCACGTTGCTACAAAGGGCCATATTTCATTCTTTCTCATTGCCACGTAGTACTCCATTGTGTCTATAAACCACAATTTCTTTATCCATTCATCAGTTGATGGACAGTTAGGCTTTTTCCACAATTTGGCTATTGTTGAGAGTGCTGCTATAAACATTGGGGTACAAGTGCCTCTATGCATCAGTACTCCTGTATCCCTTGGGTAAATTCCTAGCAGTGCTACTGCTGGGTCATAGGGTAGGTCTATTTTTAACTTTTTGAGGAAACTCCACACTGTTTTCCAGAGCGGCTGCACCAGTTTGCATTCCCACCAACAGCGCAAGAGGGTTCCCGTTTCTCCACATCCTCTCCAGCATCTATAGTCTCCTGATTTGTTCATTTTGGCCACTCGGACTGGCGTGAGGTGATATCTGAGTCTGATATCTGATGTGGTTTTGATTTGTGTTTCCCTGATGAGGAGCGAGGTTGAACATCTTTTCATATGCCTGTTGGCCATCCCGATGTCTTCTTTAGAGAAGTGTCTATTCATGTTTTCTGCCCATTTCTTCACTGGGTTATTTGTTTTTCAGGTGTGGAGTTTGGTGAGCTCTTTATCCATTTTGGATACTAGCCCTTTGTCCAATAGATCATTTGCAAGTATCTTTTCCCATTGTGTTGCTTGCCTTTTACTTTTGTTGATTGTTTCCTTTGCTGTGCAGAAGCTTTTTATCTTCATGAGGTCCCAAAAGTTCATTTTTGCTTTTAATTCTCTTGCCTTTGGCAATGTGTCAAGTAAGAAATTGCTGCGGCTGAGGTCAGAGAGGTCTTTTCCTGCTTTCTCCTCTAGGGTTTTGATGGTTTCCTGTCTCACATTCAGGTCCTTTATCCATTTTGAGTTTCTTTTTGTGAATGGTGTGAGAAAGTGGTCTAGTTTCAACCTTCTGCATGTTGCTGTCCAGTTCTCCCAGCACCATTTGTTAAAGAGACTGTCTTGCTTCCATTGGATGTTCTTTCCTGCTTTGTCAAAGATTAATTGGCCATACGTTTTTGGGTCTAGTTCTAGGGTTTCTATTCTATTCCATTGGTCTATGTGTCTGTTTTTGTGCCAATACCATGCTGTCTTGATGATGACAGCTTTGTAGTAGAGGCTAAAGTCAGGGATTGTGGTGCCTCCTGCTTTGGTCTTCTTCTTCTTCTTCAAAATTACTTTGGCTATTCGAGGCCTTTTGTGGTTCCATATGAATTTTAGGATTGCTTGTTCTAGCTTCGAGAAGAATGCTGGTGCATTTTAATTGGGATTGCATTGAATGTGTAGATAGCTTTGGGCAGTATTGACATTTTGACAATATTTATTGTTCCAATCCATGAGCACGGAATATTTTTCCATTTCTTTATATCTTCTTCAATTTCCTGCATAAGCTTTCTATAGTTTTCAGCATACAGATCTTGCACATCTTTGGTTAAATTTATTCCTAGGTATTTTATGCTTCTTGCTGCAATTGTGAATGGGATCAGTTTGTCTTTCTGTTGCTTCATTATTAGTGTATAAGAATGCAACTGATTTCTGTACATTGATTTTGTATCCTGCAACTTTGCTTTATTCATGGATCAGTTCTAGCAGACTTTTGGTGGAGTCTATCAGATTTTCCATGTATAATATCATGTCATCTGCAAAAAGCGAAAGCTTGACTTCATCTTTGCCAATTTTGATGCCTTTGATTTCCCTTTGCTAATTGCTGATGCTAGCACTTCCAACACTATGTTAAACAATAGCAGTGAGAGTAGACATCCCTGTCATGTTCCTGATCCAGGGAGAAAGCTCTCAGTTTTTCCCCATTGAGGTTGATGTTAGCTGTGGGCTTTTCATAAATGGCTTTTATGATGTTTAAGTATGTTCCTTCTATTCCGAATTTCTCAAGGGTTTTTATTAAGAAACGTTGCTGAATTTTGTCAAATGCTTTTTCTGCATTGATTGACAGGATCATATGGTTCTTATCTTTTCTTTTATTAATGTGATGTATCATGTTGATTGATCTGCGAATGTTGAACCAGCCCTGCATCCCAGGAATGAATCCCACTTGATCATGGTGAATACTTCTTTTTATATGCTGTTGAATTCGATTTGCTAGTATCTTATTGAGAATTTTTGCATCCATATTCATCAGGGATATTGGCCTGTAGTTCTCTTTTTTTTGCTGGGTCTCTGTCTGGTTTAGGAATCAAAGTAATGCTGGCTTCACAGAATGAGTCTGGAAGTTTCCTTCCCTTTCTATTTTTTGGAACAGCTTGAGAAGGATAGGTATTATCTCTGCTTCAAATGTCTGGTAGAATTCCCCAGGGAAACCATCTGGTCCTGGACTCTTACTTGTTGGGAGAGTTTTGATAACTGATTCAATTTCTTTGCTGGTTATGGTTCTGTTCAAGCTTTCTATTTCCTCCTGATTGAGTTTGGGAAGAGTGTGGGTGTTTAGGAATTTGTCCATTTCTTCCAGGTTGTCCAATGTGTTGGCATATAATTTTTCATAGTATTCCCTGATAATTGCTTGTATTTCTGACGGATTCATTGTAAGAATTACATTTTCATTCATGATTTTATCTATTTGGGTCCTCTCCCTTTTCTTTTTGAGAAGCCTGGCTAGAGGTTTATCAAATTTGTTTATTTTTTCAAAAAAAACAACTCTTGGTTTCGTTGATCTGCTCTACTGTTGTTTTAGATTCTATATTGTTTATTTCTGCTCTGATCTTTATTATTTCTCTTCTTCTGCTGGGTTTAGGCTGCCTTTGCTGTTCTACTTCTATTTCCTTTAGGTGTGCTGTTAGATTGTGTATTTGGGATTTTTCTTGTTTCTTGAGATAGGCCTGGATTGCAATGTCTTTTCCTCTCAGAACTGCCTTTGCTGCATCCAAAGCGTTTGGATTGTGGTATTTTCATTTGTTTCCGTATATTTTTAAATTTCTTCTCTAATTGCCTGGTTGAACCATTCATTCTTTTGTAAGGTGTTCTTTAACCTCCATGCTTTTGGAGGTTTTCCAGACTTTTTCCCGTGGTTGATTTCAAGCTTCATAGCATTGTGGTCTGAAAGTGTGCATGGTATGATTTCAATTCTTGTATACTTATGAAGGGCTGTTTTGTGACCCAGTATGTGATCTATCTTGGAGAATGTTCCATGTTTACTTGAGAAGAAAGTATATTCTGTTGCTTTGGGATGGAGAGTTCTAAATGTATCTGTCAAGTCCATCTTATCCAATGTGTCATTCAGGGCCCTTGTTTCTTTATTGACCATGTGTCTGGATGATCTTCCATTGTTGTGAGTGGGGCATTAACGTCCCCTGCAATGACCACATTCTTATCAATAAGGTTGCTTATGTTTGTGAGTAATTGTTTTATGTATTTGGGGGCTCCCGTATTTGGCACATAGACATTTATAATTGTTAGTTCTTCTTGATGGATAGACCCCGTAATTATTATATAATGCCCTTCTTCACCTCTTGTACAACCTTTAATTTAAAGTCTAGTTTCTAGTCTGATATAAGTATGGCTACTCCAGCTTTGTTTTGACTTCCAGTAGCATGATAAATAGTTCTCCATACCCTCACTTTCAATCTGAAGGTGTCCTCAGGTCTAAAATGAGCCTCTGGTAGACAGCAAATAGATGGGTCTTGTTTTTTTATCCATTTTGATACCGTATGTCTTTTGTTTGGTGCATTTAGTCCATTTACATTCAGTGTTATTATAGAAAGATATGGGTTTAGAGCCATTGTGATGTCTGTAGGTTTCATGCTTGTAGCGATGTCTCTGGTACTTTATCTCACAGGATCCCCCCCCTTAGGATGGATCTCTTGTAGGGCTGGTTTATTGGTGACGAATTCCTTCAGTTTTTGTTTGTTTGGGAAGACCTTTATCTCTCCTTCTATTCTAAATGACAGACTTGCTAGATAAAGGATTCTCGGCTGCATATTTTTTTCTGTTCATCACATTGAAGATTTCCTGCCATTCCTTTCTGCCCTGCCAAGTTTCAGTAGAGAGATCAGTCATGAGTCCTGTAGGTCTCCCTTTATATGTTAGAGCCTGTTTATCCCTAGCTGCTTTCAGAATTTTCTCTTTATCCTTTTATTTTGCCAGTTTCACTATAATATACCATGCAGAAAATTGATTCGGGTTACAACTGAATGGAGTTCTCTGTGCCTCTTATATTTCAATGCCTTTTTCCGTCCCCAGATCCGGGAAGTTCTTAGCTATTATTTCTTCAAGTACACCTTCAGCACTTTTCCCTCTCTCTTCCTCCTCTGGAATACCAATTATGTGTATATTATTTCTCTTTAGTGCATCACTTAGTTCTCTAATTTTCCCCTCATACTCCTGGATTTCTTTCTCTTTTTTTCAGCTTCTTTTTCCATAATTTTATCTTCCAGTTCACCTATTCTCTCCTCTGCGTCTTCAATCCAAGCTGTGGTTGTCTCCATTTATTTTGCAGCTCATTAATAGCATTTTTTAGCTCCTCCTGGCTGTTTCTTAGTCCCTTGATCTCTGTAGCAATAGACTCTCTGCTGTCCTCTATACTGTTTTCAAGCCCAGCAATTAATTTCATGACTATTATTCTAAATTCACTCTCTGTTATATTGTTTAAATCCTTTTTGATCAGTTCATTAGTTGTTGTTATGTCCTGGACGTTTTTCTGAGGGGAATTCTTCCGTTTCATCTTTTTGGATAGTCCCTGGAGTGGTGTGGGACTGCAGGGCACTTCCCCTGTGCTGTCTTGAATAACTTGCGTTTGTGGGTGGGGCCGCAGCAGACCTGATGTCTGCCCCCAGCCCACCACTGGGGCCACAGTCAGACTGGTTAGTGCCTTCTCTTCCCCTCTCCTAGTGCCGGGATTCACTGTGGGGTGGCCTCGCCGTCCGGGCTACTTGCACACTGCCAGGATTGTGGTGCTGGGGATCTAGTGTATTAGCTGGGGTGGATCAGCAAGGTGCACTGGGGCGGGAGGGGCAGGCTCAGCTCACTTTTCCTTTGGTGATCCGCTTCGGGAGGGGCCCTGCGGCACCAGGAGGGAGTCAGACTCGCTGGAGGGACGGATCCGCAGAAGCAGAGCGTTAGGTGTTTGCATGGTGCAAGCTAGTTCCCTGGCAGGAACTGGTTCCCTTTGGGATTTTGGCTGGGGGATGGGCGAGGGAGATGGCGCTGGCGAGCGCCTTTGTTCTCCAACAAGCTGCACTCTGTTGTCCAGGGCTCAACAACTCTCCCTCCCATTTTCCTCCATCCCTCCCACTCTCTGAGCAGAGCTGTTAGCTTATAACCTTCCAGATGTTAAGTCCTGCTTGCTGTCCGAAGCCACTCCATCTGCATCTCCACTTTTGCAAGCCAGACTCAGGGGCTCTACTTTGCTGGCGGGCTGCCCCTCCGCCCGGGCTCCCTCCTGCCAGTCCCTGTGGTGCGCACAGCCTCTCCGCCCTTCCTACCCTCTTCCGTGGACCTCTCTTCTATGCTTGGCTCCGGAGAATCCGTTCTGCTAGTCTTGTGATTTTCTGGGTTTAGGCAGCTGTGGGTGGAATCTAAGTGATCACAGGATGCAGTGAGCTCAGTGTCCTCCTACACCGCCATCTTCCCAGAATCCCAACTAAAGTGTTATTTAAATAGCAATAAAATAGACATCTGACGGGATCAAAATAAAAATAAAGCCAAAAAGAAATTGAGTTTTGTTAGCAAGGCTTTCCCTGTTTAATTCTTCTTCCAACATACCAGGCAGTAAAAGGTTTATAATT
>NW_024412661.1:0-4306 GCF_014898765.1 Herpailurus yagouaroundi | reverse complement strand
GGCTTCCCAGGGGAGTTCTACCAGACGTTTAAAGCAGAGATAATACCTATCCTTCTCAAGCTATTCCAAGAAATAGAAGGGGAAGGAAAACTTCCAGACTCTTTCTATAAAGCCAGTATTACTTTGATTCCTAAACCAGACAGAGACCCAGTAAAAAAAGAGAACCACAGAGGCGCCTGGGTGGCGCAGTCGGTTAAGCGTCCGACTTCAGCCAGGTCACGATCTCACGGTCCGTGAGTTCGAGCCCCGCGTCGGGCTCTGGGCTGATGGCTCGGAGCCTGGAGCCTGTTTCCGATTCTGTGTCTCCCTCTCTCTCTGCCCCTCCCCCGTTCATGCTCTGTCTCTCTCTGTGCCAAAAATAAATAAATGTTGAAAAAAAAAAAAAAAGAGAACTACAGGCCAATATCCCTGATGAATATGGATGCAAAAATGCTCAATAAGATACTGGCAAATCGAATTCAACGGCATATAAAAAGAATTATTCACCATGACCAAGTGGGATTCATTCCTGGGCTGCAGGGCTGGTTCAACATTCGCAAATCAATCAACGTGATACATCACATTAACAAAAAAAAAAAAAAAGAGAAGAACCATATGATCCTGTCAATCGATGCAGAAAAGGCCTTTGACAAAATCCAGCACCCTTTCTTAATAAAAACCCTTGAGAAAGTCGGGATAGAAGGAACTTACTTAAAGATCATAAAAGCCATTTATGAAAAGCCCACAGCTAACATCATCCTCAATGGGGAAAGAGTGAGAGCTTTCTCCCTGAGATCAGGAACACGACAGGGATGTCCACTCTCACCGCTATTGTTTAACGTAGTGTTGGAAGTTCTAGCTTCAGGAATCAGACAACAAAAGGAAATCAAAGGCATCCAAATTGGCAAAGATGAAGTCAAGCTTTCGCTTTTCGCAGATGACATGATATTATGCATGGAAAATCCGATAGACTCCACCAAAAGTCTGCTAGAACTGATACATGAATTCAGCAAAGTTGCAGGATACAAAATCAATGTACAGAAATCAGTTGCATTCTTATACACTAACAATGAAGCAACAGAAAGACAAATAAAGAAACTGATCCCATTCACAATTGCACCAAGAAGCATAAAATGCCTAGGAATAAATCTAACCAAAGATGTAAAAGATCTGTATGCTGAAAACTATAGAAAACTTATGAAGGTAATTGAAGAAGATTTAAAGAAATGGAAAGACATTCCCTGCTCATGGATTGGAAGACTAAACACTGTCAAAATGTCACCACTACCCAAAGCTATCTACACATTCAATGCAATCCCAATCAAAATTGCACCAGCATTCTTCTCGAAACTAGAACAAGCAATCCTAAAATTCCTATGGAACCACAAAAGGCCCCGAATAGCCAAAGTCATTTTGAAGAAGAAGACCAAAGCAGGAGGCATCACAATCCCAGACTTTAGCCTCTACTACAAAGCTGTCATCATCAAGACAGCATGGTATTGGCACAAAAACAGACACATAGAGCAATGGAATAGAATCGAAACCCCAGAACTAGACCCACAAACGTATGGCCAACTCATCTTTGACAAAGCAGGAAAGAACATCCAATGGAAAAAAGACAGTCTCTTTAACAAATGGTGCTGGGAGAACTGGACAGCAACATGCAGAAGGTTGAAACTAGACCACTTTCTCACACCATTCACAAAAATAAACTCAAAATGGATAAAGGACCTGAATGTGAGACAGGAAACCATCAAAACCTTAGAGGAGAAAGCAGGAAAAGACCTCTCTGACCTCAGCCGTAGCAATCTCTTACTCGACACATCCCCAAAGGCAAGGGAATTAAAAGCAAAAGTGAATTACTGGGACCTTATGAAGATAAAAAGCTTCTGCACAGCAAAGGAAACAACCAACAAAACTAAAAGGCAACCAACGGAATGGGAAAAGATATTTGCAAATGTCATATCGGACAAAGGGCTAGTATCCAAAGTCTATATAGAGCTCACCAAACTCCACACCCGAAAAACAAATAACCCAGTGAAGAAAAGGGCAGAAAACATGAATAGACACTTCTCTAAAGAAGACATCCAGATGGCCAACAGGCACATGAAAAGATGCTCAACGTCTCTCCTCATCAGGGAAATACAAATCAAAACCACACTCAGATATCCCCTCATATCAGTCAGAGTGGCCAAAATGGACAAATCAGGAGACTATAGATGCTGGAGAGGATGTGGAGAAACGGGAAGCCTCTTGCACTGTTGGTGGGAATGCAAATTGGTGCAGCCGCTCTGGAAAGCAGTGTGGAGGTTCCTCAGAAATTTAAAAATACACCTACCCCATGACCCAGCAATAGCACTGCTAGGAGTTTATCCAAGGGATACAGGAGTACTGATGCATACGGGCACTTGTACCCCAATGTTTATAGCGGCACTCTCAACAATAGCCAAATTATGGAAAGAGCCTAAATGTCCATCAACTGATGAATGGATAAAGAAATTGTGGCTTATATACACAATGGAGTACTACGTGGCAATGAGAAAAAATGAAATATGGCCTTTTGTAGCAACGTGGAAGGAACTGGAGAGTGTGATGCTAAATGAAATAAGCTATACAGAGAAAGACAGATACCATATGGTTCCACTCTTATGTGGATCCTGAGAAACTTAACAGGAATCCATGGGGGAGGGGAAGAAAAAAAAAAAGAGGTTAGATTGGGAGAGAGCCAAAGCACAAGAGACTGTTAAAAACTGAGAAAAAACTGAGGGTTAATGGGGGGGGGGGAGGGAGGGGAGGGTGGGTGATGGGTATTGAGGAGGGCACCTTTTGGGATGAGCACTGGGTGTTGTGTGGAAAACAATTTGACAATAAATTTCATATATTAAAAAAAGTAACAGAGGTCAGTAAAGTCAAGAGTTGTGAAATAAATTGAAATAATTGGAAAAATTTTGTAAGAGCTACATCTTGACCTCTAGCTTAGATTAAACACTAGCAACTGTTTTGCCAAGTGAGACAAGTTAAGCTGTCTTAGGTAACTTCCAGAAAAAAAAAACATAAATAATTAGAGTGTCATCCACAGCGTTTAGGAACAAAAGGTCTTCTCTGGCCATCCATCCAGATTTCTAAGGTCCCTTCCAAATGCATGCATCTAAGATTCTGAAATGAAACCTCCAAATCATGACTGAAAATTCCTGTGGCTATTTTCCTTCACCCTCAGGAACATGCCAGGAACAATGCATTGCCTTACTATTTACTATAGGGAGTACTGGCCCCTAGGTTTCAGAGATTTCATGGATTTTCTAAACATGACATCATATGCAATGAGGCATAGAAGCATAATTTGATCCTTTCTATAACACTGAACCACAAATCCTGAGGCTACCAATGCAGAAACTCAAACACCATAATTTTTCTGCCATGCAAACACATTCCAAATTATTGCAAATGGATACCTGGAGACCAAAAATATTGTCTTACAGGTTTTTAAATTTGTAGAGCAGGACATATGGTTAATTTAAACCAGTTAGTCCAATATTCTTATTTTAGAAAATGAAAAACTAATGTGAAGGGTGATGGTGCTGGTTGTGTAATTCTTTTGATTCTTAGGCCTCTCTCCCTTAAATATAAGGGGATTTATATTACTGCTCAGTCAAGGAACTCTCTGTAGGATATTGGCTCTGGTCTGTGAAGGAAAGATGCATAGTACCTGGGCTAGTACATGGCAGTGACAAGGAGATATCCCCCCAGGACCTGAAAAAGAGAGATAACTAAGAGTGAAACTATGGGATTAATACATTTTTAAAAATAGACAAAGTCACCTAAGTGTGAAAGAATGACTCTCAGGGCTGTACATTTTGCCTGTAATCTGATTAATCAGTGGAGTTTTTTTATTAATATATTTGAAGAAAAAAAATGTCATTAAAATTTAAGAATTAGTCCCCTATAAAAATGTAGAAAAAGTAGAGTACCAGAGGTAAAATTTGGCAGTGCACATCAAAGTGCTAGCCGGGTGCGAGTTAGTCAGTGGATTCGAAATTTCTCCTGTCTTTGGTTACATCATTTTGACTCTCATAGCCTAAAAGATGAGTGTTGGCAATCCTGAATAATACAGTCTTCGGGAACTGTACTAAAAGTGTAAGATTATTCTGTCATTATCTGGTTAATTAAGGACAATGGATCTAGACCACATCTCTGTAGAATAGACACTACAGATGGAAATTAATTCTATGATAGAGAATTAAGACACGGAATTCAGCCTGAGGTTATGACTGGGGACACCTTTTGTTCCCTCTGGAGCTTGGAGTGAATTTGGCTTGAACCTCAAGAC
>NW_024412660.1:0-5445 GCF_014898765.1 Herpailurus yagouaroundi | reverse complement strand
ATCAACTAACAAAGATTCCTAAATAGATAGAACAAAGTGATGGTTGCCAGAGGGGAGGTCGATGGCAGTAAAACTGATGTTGAAAGAGAGTGATATCCCTGAGTCGAGTGAAACCAAGAATTAGCTAAATCAAGGCAAGACGTAGATATAGAGTAAGTTAAAAGTAAATTAAATAATTGCTTTTTATTGATGTGTGTAAGCATCCTTACTCTTGTTGTTGTTGTTGTTGTTGTTGTTGTTGTTGTTGTTGTTATGGTTAATGCTGGTATATCTCTGAAATTAGTAATCTTGCTTAGTGTATCTAAGAAACATATGGTTTCCTCATCATGTTCTCTTCCTTTTGAAATTTTTGTAGATTGAAATAAACCTTTGGTTTATTTACTACCTATATGTATTGAAATGAGTGCCAGGTTTACATTCATAGATCAACTTGTAAAGGATTGGAAGTATAGTGTTTTCCTTAAGGACTAAGGACACCCGTCTAATTTGCTGGGCTATGGCACACCAAAGTGCCAGGGTATGTTTTATAGCATTTGTTACTAATCTAATAATCTGCATTCCTCTGGTGAGGTGTACATGCTGGCCTGGTACCTTACCTCCACTCATCTAACCTTAAACCCTGAGGAAAAACCCCAATATTTTGCAAGATAACCATGTGGGAAGGAGATTGTTCTGAGTAACCCAAAAGTATCATCAAATGTGTATTTATGTACAGAGATTGTGTGTGTATATGTATTTATATGTGCATGTATGTGTATGACTACAAATAGTAAACTACTGCTGTATCATACAAAACTTGTAGAGTTGAAAGTCAAGACGGGGAGACTAAAAAAAGACTACATTTGCTGAGTTTTAAGGAATTATTAAGGAATCCTTTAAGATTCACATTCAAAAATTTGAAAAGAAACCAGTCTTCTCTCTTCTTTGTTCCATTCTCTCTTCTCCCCTCCTCTCCCTTCCACTCCCTCTCTCTCCCTAATATGTATGTACATGACCAGAAAGTAAATGTTTGAACTTGTGAATATGGAAATTTTGTCATTTATATGAAATTACAATGTTGGAAGAATCATCTCTTATAAATTGGTATCTCTAAGATTTGTAAGATCTTTGAGAGAGTGATTGAAGTAGAAACTAAAATCTTCAAGAAATGAAGAGGAATAACACAAGGGATAGGAGCTGACTCTCAAGAGTGGTATGCGGTAATATCTGATGACATGATTCAAAGCTAGAGTAATTCAGAGAGAAGGAAGAGGGAATAATCTAGAACTGGAGATGAGCTGTAAAGAGAACACTTGTCCCAGTACAGTCTCAAGCGTGTGAGGAAGGACGGGGTAAAACAAAATGATCCATTGGGAAATCACTTTTCTCAGAGAAGATCCAGGGCTCCTTTGAGCAAGATGAAGAAGGGAACATTCAGAGTCAAGTGTCAAGATCCTGGGGACTTTGAAGATGATGCATTGTGAATTGCCCAGAACACAGTGGGCAAGTTTTAGGAACTGTGGAAAGCTGAGAGAGGGGGAATAAGCAGAAGCTGTGCAGAGTCTAAAGGGGTGAAAGTGTGGGAATTGAGACCAATGTCAGGAGGTTTTGATGATGATCTGAAAGAAGCCAGAACAGAGGGTGTGGGGGTAGTGGTCTTATAGAAGGGAGAAGTGGTGAGAACCTTTTTGTGTCTGGGGTACCCTGTGTACTACTTGTGAAGGTGGTGGGAAGCAGGAAAAGTCCAGTATTGTACCCATGCACCTCTCTTTTGACCATAGTTGTGGAAGCTTTTGACATCTGCTGAAGGGTTGGTTCTCTCTTAATCTGGGAGCGAAATGTTAGAATTTTGCAGTAAATTTCTAGTTCATATAATACTTATTTTTAAAGTGAGTAATAAAAAAAATTACTTATATTCTGACCAGGCCAATTGTAATTTCTTGAGATTACGTGGGAAGAGATGGTGGGCATTATCTCAGGGTTTCCCACAAAATTTTACATTGAATAGGAATCTTGTTTAGATCAATCTCAAATTATTTTTCCTTATTTTCCCAAATTATTTTGCATTAAGCAATAGGTGGTTATGTTTAAAAGCTATCCCTTTTTTATTTAATTTCTCCCTTGACTTGATTAAGCTCAACAAGTTTTCACTGCAAGATTTCTCTCACCAGGAGGTCTTTCACAGCTCTCCTTGTTATCCTTCCTCTTCTTTTGGTTGTCTGGTAATGAAATCATCATCCTATCTTTTACAGCATCACAGGCTGATAACAGCATGAACACAGTCAGAGGATTCTTGCTCTCATTAAGCTTTTAATTTCTTTATTGACTTTAAATTTGAGAGGCTTTTTTAATAACGAGAAAGAAACATGTTTGTATGTTGGGTTAATAGCATTGTATTAAGTAGACTGTAGATGATATTTGGGGGGGGGGGGGAGGATAAGCTTTTCTCTTATCCTAATCAGAAATGAGATGTTTTCCATTTCTGAACTCCTTGTTTTTAAAGGAGACCTTCCACCATATGAATTACACTGTAAACATTGCACTACTTTCTAGAAGATTTTAATACTTCCTAGAAAGATTTTAAGAAGCCAGTGACTCTTAGGTGAAGCTCTCTAAACACCATTTTAGCTGATTTGTCTATGTTTTTAAAATGCAGTGAACAAGTATTTATTGAACACCTCCATTGTGCTATGCACTCTTCTAAGCAATGAGCATCATTGGTGCTTCACGGAAAAAAAAAATGTGGTTGGTCTCAAAGAACCTATATTATAGTAGCAGAGATACACAATGAACAGGTAAACTGATTTAAATAATGTTCTTAAATTGTCAATAGTTATATGAAACATGAAAAAAATTAAGCACGATTACATGATGGAGTGTCTGGTGGGATGGAGGGTGGGAACGCCCAAGAAGGTGGTTAGAGAAGGTTTCTCTGCACAGCTGATAATTCAGCCAAAAGAATTATTTATTACATTTAATCTTTTTCTCACTAGGTTTGGAAAACTGATTACATCTGCATATTGAATTAGGGTAGCATATCAATATTTGGCATTGAAACTAATGGGAAGAAATAAAGATTTATTTTAAATAGTAAATAACTTACATAAAAGGATACAATCAAATATATTTACTTTTATTTGAGGTTCTTGAAATAATTAGAGCCTTGCCATAAAGGCGAAAAATGAAACAGGTAAACATGCACAAAACCTGGATGTAACTCCACTGTGGGTAATATTCTATAGCTCTCCAACTAGTTGACACTAGTCACATGTGACTACTGAACATTTGAAACAAGGCTTGTATCTCACACTGAGATGTGCGGTAACATAATCTATTTCAAAGACTTAGTACAACAAAATATGTATATATGTATGTATATACATTACAGGTTGACATGATAATATTTGGACATATTAGGTTTAATTACATATATAATTAAAAATTATATATAATTGTACATATTTAATATATAAATATATAAATAAATATATACACATATAGAATTAATTAATTTTACTGGTTTCTTTTTACTTTTTAAAATGTGGCTACTATCAAATTTAAAATTCTTTTTTGTGGTCGCATTTTATTTCTATTGGTCAACACTGTTCCATAGAATTGCTAGTACCTCAAGCATATTGCAGAGAATTTGCAGCCTAGTCATTTAGGTGAATTAAATGTTTGTGAAAGATGGCATATTTTCCAATTTACATGACAAAATCCAAGTAGAGTTTATTTAAGACAAAATAATACTGAGGTTATATTATAACCAATGTCTATTAATGTTTGGAAATAATGTGCTAAAACAGAATAATCTTTGAAATCTAGTGATTTTTATATGCTTTTAGGAAAAAGAGCATTCTAATTTGTTGGGAGACATAGATTGTCGTCTAGAATACCTAGCTACATTGTCTAAGTTAAATGGATAATTTTTCATTCTTCATGACCATGTACAGTCTGCACTAAAAGTTAGCTGTATTTTTTAGGGACCACCTTTGGGTATAAATAAGTGTTAGCTTTCGTAAATGAAGCGATTCTAACTGGAAATTGCATTGATAGTTTTCATCTCATCCAAATATCTTTGCACACAGACTTGGCCTAAGTAATTCAAGCAGTCATACCATCAGAAAAACATGTTCTCTACATTGAAATAGTTCTGATGAGAAAGAGGTTATCTTCTCTTGTCACTTGTTTGCTTGCTTGCTTGTTTTACACAGCCATTCCCCATGCTTGTAAGGCCTATTTTAAAGGCAAAACCACTCAGAATAAAATATTATACCTGTTCACAATGACGAGTTTAAGGTAAATAGAAAAGACAGACCCAGTTTTAAGGTCTTTAAGCACATCAAGTTTCTATAGAGTTCTTGACTCGACAGAGCACGATACTACCCAGTATGGTAAATATTTTTTTAGAATTTCCAAATGTTAGGGTTCTTCCAGGCCAAGTGGAATCCTCTTTAATAGTGACTAACTGCTTACTTGAGAATAAGCTCTTGTGATGGAGATTTTTCCTGAAGGATTACCTGTTTTTTATTCCATACATAGGGGAATCTCTTGTTGGTGTTGCTGAAATTTCTAGTCTTTGCATAGTGATCACTGTTATTGCCTAACAGTTACTCTAATACTTAGCGACCTAAAGCAACAGGTTTGTGAGCCTCACTGAATCTATGAGCTAAAATTTTAAGGCAGTCTGGAGCACCTGGATGGCTCAGTTGGTTAAGCGTCTGACTTCAGCTCGAGTCATGATACCGTGGTTCATGGGTTTGAGCCCCACCTCGGGCTCTGTGCTGACAGCTCCAAGCCTGGACCCTGCTTCAGATTCTGTGTCTCACTCTCTCTTTGCCCTTGTCCTGCTTATGCTCTGTCTTTCTCAAAAACAAATAAACATCAAAAAAACAATGTAAAAAATTTTAGAGAAGCCAGAGCAGACATAGATTTTCACTGTTTAGTGATGACGGGGTCCTGAGCTGGAGAGACTTCACACTTGCAGGTGAATGTACAGTTTCACCTGGAGTTGTCTTAATTCACAAATATGGCAGTTCATTTCCAATATTAGCTTGGACCTTAACCTGGATTCTCAAATGGTGCATCTACCTGTGGTGCTTTCATGGGTCTTAGGCTTCCTCATAGCATAGCTTCTTCAGATTGGTTAGAGCCTTACGTGTCATTTCAGAGTTGTGCAAATGAGTGTTAGGGTGAACAAGACAGAAACTGCACTGGTTTCTGTGACTTAGCTACAGAAATCTTACAGCGTCTCTGCTGCCCCTTGTATTTGTTGCAAGCAAATTACAAACCCACCCAGACTCAAGGGAAGGTGGGAGCATAGACTTTATCTCCTGATGGAAGACGTATCAGAGAACTTGCACACATGTTTTGCAACCTTCAAATACTGGAGGACCAATCTCTCTTCAGAATGAGTATTAGGCGCCTAGGTGGCTCTGTCGGTTTAGCGCCCAACTTCATCCCAGA
>NW_024412659.1:0-10638 GCF_014898765.1 Herpailurus yagouaroundi | reverse complement strand
AAGAAATATCCTGGGCCCTTAAGAGTGGAAAAGTAAATATTAGCCAAGATGTGATAACAGAAAAGGTATAAACAATCTGAAGGCTAAAAGGGAGTACATCAAAATAAAAAGCGTCTGCACAACAATGGAAACAATCAACAAAACTAAAAGACAACTTAGAGATGATATTGGTAAATGATATATCTGATAAAGGGTGAGTATCCAAAATCTATAAGGAACTTATCAAACTCCACATCTGAAAAATAAATAATCCAGTGAAGAAACGGGCAGCAGACATGAATAGACACTTTTGCAAAGATGACATCTGGACGGCCAACAGACACATGAAAAGATGCTCAACATCACTCATCAGCAGAGAAATGCAAAGCAAAACCACAAGGAGATGTCACCTTACACTGTCAGAATGGCTAAAATCAAAAACATAAGAGAGGCACCTGGGCGGCCCAGGCGGTTAAGCATCAGACTTGATTTTGGCCCAGGTCATGATCTCATGGTTCATGGGATAGAGCCCTGCACTGGGCTCTGTGCTGACAGCATGGAGCCTGCTTGGGATTCTCTCTGTCTCCCTTTCTCTCTCTCTCCCTCCCCTACTCACACTTTCTCTCTTTCTCCCTCAAAATAAATAAATAACTTTTAAACACACACACACACACACACACACACACACACACACACACACACAAGAAACAGATGCTGATGAGGATGTGGAGAAAAAGGAAACTTCTTGCACTGTTGGTGGGAATGCAGACTGATGCAACCACTGTGGAAAGCAGTGTGGAGGTTCCTCAAAAAGTTAAAAATAGAACTACCCTGCAAAGGCAGCTGGCTGGCTCAGTGGGGGAGGTAAGACTCTTGATCTCAGGGTTCTGAGCAGAGGCCCCACGTTGGGTTTACTCGAAAGAAAAAACTAAAAAACATTAAAAAAAAAAACATCCTATAATTCAGTAATCACACTATGGGATATTTACCAAAAAAAAAAATACAAAAACACTAATACAAAGGGACGCTTGTACCCGTATGTTTACAATAGCATTATTTGCAATAGTCAAATTACGGAAGCAGTCCAAGTATCCGTCAATAAATGAGGGGATTAAATGTGGTATAAATACGGGGCGCCTGGGTGGCTCAGTCGGTTGAGCATCCGACTTCGGCTCAGGTCGTGATCTCACAAATTGTGAGTTCGAGTCCCGCGTCGGGCTCTGCTGACAGCTCAGAGCCTGGAGCCTGCTTCGGATTCTGTGTCTCCTTCTCTCTCTGCCCCTCCCCTATTTGTGCTCTGTCTCTATGAAAAAAAAAAAAAAAGATGTGGTATAAATATATATATATACGTGTGTATGTGTGAACACACACACACATGTATATATACAATGGAATATTAAAAAAATAATTTGAAGCATAAAAGCGACCCAACCCATGGTTGCAAGTTCTGGAGATGGAAACAAAGGGAGCCAGGAGTCAAGGAATGTAGGGGCCTATAGAAGCTGGAAGTGGCCCTCAGCTGGCAACCAGCAAGGTTGGGCCCCCAACCCTATCACCATGAAGAAATGAATTTTGTCAACAACCTGAATAAGCAGGAAACCAGTCTTCTCCCAGATCCTTCGGAAAGGAGTGCAGCCCTATTAACACTTTGAGTTTAGCCCAGGGGCGAGACCCGTGTCAGACCTCTCACCTACAGACCTGCAAGAAAATCGGTTGGCGCTGTACGAAGGTGCTAAGATTGTGCTGCTCTACCACAGTGGCCAGAGCATTGGACCCAGCAAGCGAAGACAGGAAGGATGTGGAAGGGGGCCTGAGAGGGGCGGCTGAGATGCTCTGAGCGCCCATTTCTTGTTCCAGTTACCTGAATATGTTCCCTTTGTGGAAATTCACTAGCTGGACACTTATCATCTGGGAGGTTTTCTGCACGCAATAAAAAGTCTACCCTAAAACAAGCCAATGTAAGGATCCGTTCATTGAGATCAACCCTCTACGTGTGGGGGAGTCATTTCTCTTGGGGCTTCTTAGAAGCACACAGAACTCCTCCCAGAATTTCTCACTTGACAGTCAGTAGGTAGCCTCTTGCTCCTTTGAAGTTCACCCCTAGGGGGGCATCGATACCCTCACACTTGTGGGCCGTGTGTTGGCTAAGGAGGTTCCTTAGTAATCTGACGTGGGCCAAGGTGAGACAGTGTGGCCATCTGCTCATAAACATGCAAAAAAATAACCTGAACAGAGTATTTGCAAAGTGAGTTAGCAACACATGAAAAAGGATAATATACCACGTCCTAATTGGGTGTGGTCCAGAAACGCCCCCATAGCTTCATATTTGAAATCAATCCATATAACTTATGCCATCAACAGAATAACGAATGAAAATCAAATGACCATCTAAATAGGTTCCTGAAAAAATGCTTGATAAAATTCAACATCAATTCCTGACCTAAGAAAAAAAAGGGGGGGCGCTTGGGTGGCTCCGTCGGTTAAGCGACCGACCTCGGCCCAGGTCACGATCTCACGGTTGGTGAGTTCGAGCCCCGCGTCAGGCTCTGTGCTGACAGCTCGGAGCCTGGAGCTTGCTTCGGATTCTGTGCCTCCCCCCCTCTCTCTGCCCCTCCCCAGCTCATGCTCATACTCTGTCTCTGTCAAAAATAAACTTAAACACAAGAAAAACAAAAAAGAAACTTAGCAAACTACACATAGAAAGAAAAGTCCCTATTTTGACAAAAACAAACAAATCAAAACTTTAAATCAAACAATGTACCTCATGCTAAAGTGTTGCTGTCTGAAAGTAGGAATGATGGGAGGTCCTAACTGATTCAATATGTCGAGGAAATGAATTAACATGAATGTTAAGTAATAATAATAATTAGAGAGACAGAGAGATACACAGAGAAAGAGACAAATACAGAGATGAAGAAAGAGAATCCAAAAGAATCTACATATAATCTTTTGCAAAGTCACTGAATTTAAAGCCGTTGTGCAAAAATCAAGCCTGTGTTTTGTTTATGACAGCAACGAGTGCGTAAATAAAATTATACACACACAAAAAGTCTACAGCCTTTGAAAGAATACACTTCAAATACGTAAAAATAGGGGCACCTGGGTGGCTCCCTCTGTCGAGCCTCCACCTCTTGATTTCAGCTCAGGTCACGACTTGAGGATTGGGAGATGGAGTGCGGCATTGGGCTCCAGGCTGGGCATAGGGAGCCTGCTATGATTCCCTCTCTCTCTCCCTTTCCTTCTGCCCCTCCCTAGCTTGTGCTCCGGCACACGCTTTCTCACTCTCAAAAAAAAAAAAAAAAACAAAACAAAACACAAAACAAAACAAAACAAAACAAAAACCAAAAAAACCCCACTAAAAACAAACCTAATAAAAACGTACAAAACCTCTACACAAAAAAAAGTAGAAAACATAACTGAGAGGAATTTAAAAAACTTAATAAATGGGAAGGAGAGGTAATGGATCGTAGCCAAGATGTGAAAAAGTCGGAGCATCTGGGGGGCTCAGTTGGGCAAGCGTCCAACTTCGGCTCACGTCACCATCTCACAGTTCGCAAGTTCCAGTCCCACATCAGGCTCTGCTGTCAGCTCACAGCCCGCTTTGGATCCTCTGTCCCCATCTCTCTGTCTTGCACTCTCTCTCTCTTTCTCAAAAACAAATAAACCTTAAAAATATGCATGTTTGAAAAAGCGTGATAAAGACCACCACCAAATTTCTGTATAGGATCCACAGCAACCTCAAGTAAAATCCTCATAGGGTGTGTGAGTGTGTGTGTGTGAGTGTGTGTGTGTGTGTGTGTGTGTGTGTGTGTGTGTGTGTGTTTGTGAGTTTAAAAGCCAGTTGTAAGATTTATGGGAATATAAAAGACAAAGATAGATAAGAAAATATAGGAGAAGGAGATAGTTGGAAGACTAACACTCTCGGGATAGAGATTTGTTATACAGATGTTAACAACTATGACACTGCGGTACCAGTACAAGGATGGACAAGTAAGGACTAGAGATTCCAGAAACAGGCCGATGTTCTCTTTGGACATTTGATCTCTGATGGGAGGTACTATGAAAAATTGAGAAAGGATAATCTTTTCATTAAGGGGTTGTGGTTGAGTTATATATTAATAAGTGGGGGGGGATGAAACTTGATTCCTACTCAAATAATATGCAAAAACATCATTCTTGGTGAATTACACATCTAATATAAAAGTTAAACAGGGGCACCTGGGTGACTCAGTGGGCTAAGCGTTTGAATTCTGCTCAGGTCATGATCTCACAGTTTGCAAGTTTGAGCCCCACCTTGGGCTCTGTGCCGACAGCTTAGATCCTTGAGCCTGCTTTGGATTCTATCTCCCTCTCTCTCTCTGTCCCTCTCTTGCTTGTGCTGTCTCTCTCCCTGTCAAAAATAAGTAAACATTTGGAAAAAGAAACAGTAAAACAGTAAAAGTTTTTAGAATATAACAGGAGAATATCTTCATGACTTTGAGCAGGAAATAATTTCTTAAAGGATACAAAAGGTACTAACAACTAAGGAAAACATTGAAAACTGGGAATAAATGAAAATTAGGAATATCTGAACATCAAAAGACAGCATTCATTAAAAAAATGAGGGAGAATATTTTGAAGTACGTATTTGACAAAGGAAGACCCAAAGGAAAATGATAAATGGGAAAACAGGCAAGATACACCACTTCATAACAGATATTCGAATGGCCAAGAGATGTATGACAAGGTACTGAATCTCAATTGTTATCAAAGAAATGCAAGTCAAAACCACTAATTGCACTATCCAAAATGACAAAGCCAGTGTTCACAAGACTGTGGAAAAACGGAAACGCTCGTACACTATAAATCAGTAGAGTTTGGACAAATGATTTGGAAGAATCTACAAAAGTAGAACGTGTGGATTCCCTGAGACCCGGGAATACAACCTCAGATGTGCCCAACAGAGATGCAGGAGCATGGATGGCAAGAAATCTGAGGCCTCAGTACTGGAAATGCCCTAAGGCTGGAAACCTCTTGAGGTCCATCAACAGATAATTCCATTACCAATGGGATGGATGAATTAATTGAGGGTGTGTTCCAACAGCAGGGCAAAACCATGAATTACCTGCAAAACCATGAATTAATCTCATCAATATAATGTTGAGCTAAAAGAAAGCATTGGAAAAAGAGTACATGCTGTGAGTTTCCATGCATACGAAGCTCGAAAACAGACAAAACTCCTCCACGGCTTGAGAAGGCAGGTCTGTGCTTTCCTGTGGGAAGATAAGGAGGGAAAGGGATCCAGAGAGGGGCTCCTGGTGTACCAAGAATGTTCTATTTCTTGAGCTGGGTGGTGAGTGTAGGGTGGGGTTTTGTGCCAACCTGTCATTCACTGAAAATGTTTGCATTTTTGACCTGCATATTTCAATCACGACTTTTTTTTTTTTTTTTTTTTTTTAATCAAGTAAACGCGACATTGAGAGCGGAGACTGCCCTGGCTGTTTGGGTACCTTTGGGCCACGACACAAAAAGCATAAGAATAAGCCGTGTTGATTGATGCTGATTACCAGGTAGAAACTAGGCTACTGCAACCCATGGAGAGTAGAGAACTATGGCCGAAAGCCAGGCCATTCACTGAGTGTCTCTTAGTACTCCGTACCCCATAGGACCGGTCAGGGGGAAACTATAGCAGCCCAGTAACCGATCAGACCACTAAAACAGGCTTGGAAAAGTACTGGAATAGTCTAGGTCATACCACCAGGTAAAAATTCTGACCTCCCCTGACCTCCTGAGGCAAAGATGACTCATGAACACAGTGAATAGTGCACTAGGGTGGATTAAATTCACTTTCTTCCCACTGCTGCCTTGTAAATCCGGGGAACGTGCATCATCTTCCTTCAGGGAACAGCTCTGTCCTATACTCTTATCGGTAGGTTTTGACTTAGCAAGAGAGGTCACCGTGACCCAGGCTCGATCCTGACTTAGAATTGTAGTGACCAATTTAAGTTTATAGAGTTTAAATTACATAACGTTAAGTACAGGGTTAAATTTGTGCTAATAAAAGTTTTTCTTGAATATGAAAAATCATATTGAAATGAAGGCCTCAGTAAATTTAAATGAATGAATGAATGAATGAATGAATAAAAGAAATGAACCCCCAGATTTCCTGCTCTGTTTTCTAAAACATTTAGCGTATGTGGGGAGCCTGGGTGGCTAAGTTGGTTGAGCATCCAGCTCTGCCTCAGGTCATGATCTCACGGTTCTTGGGTTCCAGCCCCGTGTCAGGCAGGCTCTGTGCTGACAGCTCAGAGCCTGGAGCCTGCTTCAGATTCCGTGTCTCCTTCGCTCTCTGCCCCTCCCCCACTCGTGCTCGCACTCTGTCTCTCAAAAAAGTAAATGTAAAAAAAAAAATTAAAAAAACCCACATTTGGTGTATGTGAGTGCAGTCATTTTCAACCATTTAAGGACTTTTTTAAATCTATGCATAGGCACACGTGAGTGTTTACTTATATATGACCGCACCCACATGATAGTTGTCTTGCCTTTGGTATACATTCCTGGAAAAGAATTTACACGGACAGAATTCAGTTTTATTATCAAATAAATTTGTATTTAATCACAACATGTAAATTCTTTGGAAAAATGGAAACAAATAGATGTCAAGTCTTAGGGAGACGACCCCTTGGTTTCCTTGGGTCCCCTGGCAGTAATCACTATGTGAAAGTTGAACATGTGAAGTTTAAAGTGACTTTTTCTGTCTATCCTTCTCCCTCGGTTGACATATTTTTAAATTCACATTTTCACGTCGAACAATAAGAATAATATGTACACGTCTTTGTTTCCTAAAAAAAAAGATGGTAAGTCATCTACGCTGAGGATGGAGAAGAGGATCTCAACCAGGCGAGCCATCCTAGAATGTTCCAGGAGAACGTGGAACTGGCCTGTAAGTGGCAATTCTTACTGCCTTGTGAGCCAGTTGTTACATCGGCTTTTTTTTTTTTTTCTAACATTGGACCCATCTTAGAGGAGAGACTGTAGGAGATGAGAGCTCATGCTCTCTCGTTCATGATTTTTCCAAGCAATGACGTTTTTCAGAGGCATACTGAAGGCGTTAATATTTAGTAAAAGAAATCTCTCCTTCCTCGTAGTCAGCCTCGTCCCCACCCTTTTCCAATCTACTGGGCTAAGGCTGCGTGACAGCTGTGCAAAAATCCTGTCAAGAGACAGATCTGCTTTGACCAGCAGTTTCTGTTCCCACGGGGAAGTTCTCCCCAACTTTGTCAGAAGGGCCGGTTTACACTTTGCTGAATTCTCGCAGGAAGGTTTTTGTTCTGCTTAGTTGTTAGCACTCTGGACAGCTGCCCAGAGGTGGAGGGACCACCCCTTAGTCCAGTTCTATTGAGGGTGAGGGTGGGTGCGGGGAGGGGGGGGGAGGGGGGAGGAAATGGTGGGAAGGATGGATGGCTGGGACAAATTTTGACAAAGATGTTTACTCGGGTTTGTTTTTTTTTTTTGAAACCAGTAAAATAAAATTTTATTTGGCAGTTATTTCCAAAGTTACAGAGAAATGGATCAGATGTCCCAATTAGTCGCACTGAAGGCAGAAAATGCTCATAACCATTCACAGGAATTGTAGTTTCTCCTAAATTGACAGAATACTTGGAATGGACACATCACGTCTAAACAGTTTAATCCGTAGGTGTAAAGGATTACCAGCCAGAGGCAGACTGAAGTGTCTAGTATTCTCCTGAAACAGGACCCTCCCTGGCTGCACTGTCGCTCTCCGGTCCCGGTTCCCTCCTTCACCCGTCGTCATGCTGCTCCGAGGTGCTGGGAAAGGCCTAACAACACAGGTGAGTTCAGACCCCGTGGTGTCACAGGTGCAGGCCCCCAGACCGAGTGGTTACCGAAGCAAGAACCCAGAGGAACAGAATCTTTCACTGACAAATATTTAAGTGATAGAGAGAGTTTTAAGAAATGAGAAGAACGTACAAGTTCTGAACGGAAGCGCTCTGGACGGCGGCCCCTCCTCCGGGGAGCCCCTGGTGCCTAATGGGCTTTGCCCACAGCCTCGAGGGGCTCCTGTGGCCAACAGCGGTCACGACCAAAGACGCCTGTGCAAACCGGCCGTAGTCCCCGCAGACGGCGGCAGCGAGGCCCCGTCCTGGCAGACGGGGCAGAGAACCCCAAGACAGAAATCAGGCGGATCTGCTCGGGACGATTCCCTTTTCCATCCTGGGCCGGAAGTGCAGACCGAAACGCCCCATTTTAGACACTAAAGACGTGCGCGCTTTTTCACCTTCCTCCCGGAGGAACAGCGTCACCGCAGCGCAGCCTGTGGAGGGAAGACGGGGAGGGAGCCGCGTCCGTGGCGGCACCCGGGCGGACCAGGCTGGGGGCCCAGGGAGCAGGTCCTCCAGGCAGCCCTCAGGAGCGGGAGATCTTGTCCGCAGGCATGAACCCCGTGTCTCCGAGGGCCCTGAGCGCCCCTCGGCCACCAGGCCGAACCACCAGGTGGCTGATGCTACTGTCCTTGAGAGAGAGGTGGAGCCAGACTTCCGGGGGGAACGGCAGCGCCCGGCACACCATGTAGCGGATGACTTCGGCATGGCAGCTGCAGATCACGGAACTGTCCTCCTGCTGCTTGGCGTCTGCCGGGTGGATGTGGTTCCGGAAGGCGGCCTCGATCCGGGCCCCGGCTGCGTAATACTGCACAGCCTCGGGCTTCCAGTGGGACACGGGTGGGTCGGGCTCGATGGGGGCGCCTTCCCTCCGCAGGTCTGCGCTGACCTTGGAGACGCCTGGCAGGTGTTCACTGACGACAGCAGTGGTGTCGATGGCCCGGGTCATGGGCGAATGGACAATTTTGTTAAAGTTCAAGCCCAAGCTGGCAAGTCGGAGCCCCGTCGGTTCAGCCTGTTCACCACCCAGGGGCGTCAGCGTGCGGTCCTTTTCCTGGGAAGCATCCACGTGGTTCTGGGAGTGCCTGGTGAGGAAGATGTGTCGCGTGGCCTTGGCTTCGCCGTGGTCCAGCCTGGAGGCCAGTTCTTCTTCTCCTCCACATTCCGGGTTCCTCTTCCGCAGGTTCGCCAAGGACAGCGGTTCTCGCCTGTCCCCGTTGCAGTCCCAGACGCCCGGCCCCGGGGCCCGCGGACCCCGCCCACGCCGGCACCTGGAGCACGCGCGGCTCCGCGTCCCTGTCCGCTCGCGGCTTTCCCACCGCCACGGCCGGCCGAGGAGAGCAGCCCGGCCGAGCCTCCGGCCAGGCCTCGGGCCGCCAGCTGCAGCACCTGTAGGAATGCAGGCCCGCGCCTTTCCCACCCCGGCTCCGGGCAGGCGCTCCTATTCAGGTTGTAACTTAAACATCGCTTTCTGGGGCGCCCTGGGTGGCTCAGTCGGTTGAGCGTCCGACTTCGGCTCAGGCCGTGATCTCGCGGCGCAGCTCGTCAGTTCGAGCCCCACGTCGGGCTCTGTGATGACAGCTCAGAGCCTGGAGCCTGCCTCAGATTCTGTGTCTCCCTCTCTCTCTGCTCCTCCCCCACTCACACTCTGCCTCTCTGTCTCACAAATAAATAAAAACATTAAAAAAAAATAAACCTCACTCTCTTCAGAGAGGCCTTCCCTGACCCCCCCTAGCTAAATCAGCCCCACTCACTCTCTACCACGTGACCTTATCTTATCTTTGTCATTGTCCTTATCGATACCTGCCATTGACTTCTTTATCTTCTCATTCCGCCCAGCAAGATCCTTGTCTACCTCCATTGCCGAGACCAGTGCCAGGCCCCAGAAGGGGCTCATCTTTGACCCGCCGACCGCTCTGTGCTAGTGGATGGTTTTCAAAAGCCAGTCGTTACATGAATTTCATGTCCACGTTCTGGTGGTGTTTAAGTACACATCTCAGTGCCCTTATGATTTTCCGTTTTAAGGACACAAAAGCATGAATCACATTCTTTTTCTTTTTTTTAATCTTAGAGAGAGCGCATGCATGAGCGAAGCAGGCAGAGAGAGAAAGAGACGGAATCTTAAGCAGACTCCACAGTCAGCATGGGGCCCGATGTGGGGCTCAATCCCACAATCCTGGGATCGTGACCCGAGCTGAAATCAGGGGTTGGATACTCAACCGACTGAGCCACCCAGGCGCCCGAAGAGTGAATCACGTTCCTTAGGCACCACCGTGACTTGAGGAGAATTCTGGATAGAAACGCATTTCACGATTAAGAGGTCAAAAGGTCTTTAACTTTGAGGAAATTACCCCCGTCCGCACTGAGCCCTCATGCCATTATCACCGGCTTCAGAAAAGGCATCTGCGAGGCAAACGTGACAAAGTAGAAGTCTAGGAGCCGGAAGATCAAATCTAAGCTAAAATTGTACTCGAACAAGGCAAGGCCTTTTAGTTCTACCCTACCAGTACCTTCTCACAAGTTCCAAAGTTCGGAATCAGAGACACGGCCTCAGAAAAGCTGGTGGACAAGCTCAGTCTCTCAGTACACTGCCTGGATCCTTGTGCTGGCTCTCAGAAAAAAAGTTAGGAGGTGCCACCTTTCATTTTTCAAGGTCAACATTTTGTCTTTAAGAAAGCACAGAGGCTTTTATGCAGCAAACACAGACCCCTAAGAGTTTCTGGGAGGAGATGCTGTCCCCGGCCCCGCTTTGTCTGAGTCACCCAGGGCAGCACCCCAA
>NW_024412658.1:0-12512 GCF_014898765.1 Herpailurus yagouaroundi | reverse complement strand
GAGGTCAGAGGGAGTTAGCGGTGCGGCTGGGAGCCATGCGTTTTTGTTCTTGCCTTGGACACTCCCCTATTCTTCCTATTCCAGCCCATTCTTCTACGTTTTTTCAGGCCCATTAACATGTCGGGTTTGTGTAACACTAGTTAATATCCAGTCAGACAATGTTATGAAGAGAAAGAACGTGAGTGTCACATGTCTGGTTAAACACAGTTCCTCAACCTTGAGGCTCTGAATGTCCTTTGGCTTTGAAACAATAACAATGGCATTCATACCTACAAGCTTACTGGTGGGCTCTGTGCAAGTAAGCTCTTCCCCGTGTGTGTCTTCCCCTGCCCACTGCTCCCCCCCGCCCCCCTGCGCCACCCCCGGCTCCCTACTAAGAAAGACTATGAAGAATTATGCAGCCAAAACAATTTAGTAGTTCATTATCCTTCCCACCAACTATCTCAGTGCTCTACCCCCACTGTCCACCCCCCCCCCCCCGTCTTTCCTGGTAGCTCACCCATGGCCTTATACCCATGGGCTCAGTGCTTCCTCTTACCCAGGCAGCCCTCCTGCTGAGATGAATGCCCCGTGTTTACCTGTAGTGAAAACAAAATACAGGCCACTCCAAATTATCCTATTTCCTCCTGTCTTTAGTGCCGCCTTTTCTTCATGGAGCTATTGTGCCTGAGCCAAGGGGAGAATGAGAACTGACCCGACAGGTTACCTCTGCTGGACCGACAGCAATTGTTTTTCCACAGACTGCGATACGAACGAACGGTGGACATTGCACTACAGATCATCTCCATTTCCGTTCAATTCCCTCATTTTACAGATAAAAGGTGTGCTGACTCAGTCTATTGGCTTTTGGATATTCGTGGGCTTATCTTTATGGGAGTCAAACATAACAACAGTTATCCTCAAAGACTGTCTCATAATCAAAGTTGAAGAAATACTGTTCTAGATATTTTTTTGTTTTTTAAAAAAACTGTATCTTATTTGAAGAAGAAAACTCAAGTATTTTTGCAAAAGCTTTCTGTTGCAGAGCAACGGGACAGACTAAAGGTAGCTCACAAAATAAGGGAACATTTTTTACGTGTTTTTTTTTTTCTCCAAATTCCTCTACAGAGGTCCAGACAGATGGGCTACATTTCCTTTCTATTGACTGAGGAGACAGAGAAGACTTGAGGACTGAATCTTGTCACCACTGTCCTGAATGTACTGAAATCCTAACAGCTTTAGCTGAAAAAATGTCCAAAGCAGGCAGTGAAAACAAATTTCCAATAGGACAAACTCCAAACTCTCTATGCTGGAATCCCAAGGCATGGAGGGAAAACTGGCTCCTTGGAGGAAAGCAGTTGAAGAAATAAGTAGAGTGATCTAGACCCTATTCCAGTACGTTTGAAGTACTTGGGGATAGAATAACCCCTTTCCTTTATTCATCTACATAGGTCCATGAGCCATGAGAACGTGACTCCCCATGGGAAGCTCCTCAATACAAGACATCTAACGGCATCACGTAAATCCTTTCTCAGGGGTTGGGCGGGGGGAGGGGCGAAGCCTAAAGAATCTGAAATGGTGAGCCTATGTTTTAATTAAAGTTCTGAGAATAGCCTTGAAGAGGAGTTTCTGGCAGTGAGGACCAGCCCAAGAAGCAAGGGTCCTGGAATCAGGCAGACCTAGGTCTGAATCCTGGCTGTCACTTCCTGGTGAAGGGACTTAAGTAACGAACGTCTCCGAGTCTTTTTAGCAGCATTTGCCTCATAAGGCAACTTGAGGATTAAAGGAAAGAGCATGTGCAAAGCACCTAGCATAAGGCTGGGCACAGAGTGGGTGCCTAGCAGTGACGATGTGATATTTGCACCAGGCGGTGAGCAGGAAGCCTGGGGATGCCCATAGGTGGCATGGCCAGGAGCTCCAGAAGCATAGGGAAAAGGAGCTCCCTGCTCGAAAGGTCCTATTCCAATGAGAAGCAGACTCCAGGGGACGACGCCCAAAAGGCCAGTTGTCATTCAGGTCCTACCTAGTGCCAGGGAATGCGGAATTGTATTACTCGCAAAGCTTCTGAAGTGGTTCTGTCACTTACTGACAATGTGAACCTAGGCAAGTCACCCGATGTCTCTGAGTTTCAACTTCCTCATCCCCAAAATGAGGATAATACTACCTGTATCACAAGAGTTGCTGGAAAAACGAAAATGAAGTGCCGTGTGAGGGGCCACGTCCGGACCACTTCCCACGTGCCAGGCTCTATTCTAAGAGTTTAACACACATTGTCTTACTTGGAGCACAAGCGAAAGGTCTTAGCATAGTGCCGGAGCGCAGTAAATACCTAATAGAGGTAGGTATTAAAGAAATGATATGGGGCGGAGGAGCAACTACCATGCTTCCCAGAGAAAGAAGATGCCTTGGTATATACGTGGGAAGAAACAGATGCAGCTGGGAGAAGAAAAGTAATAGTTGGGTATGACTATGGCAAAGCTTTTGAACTACCACACACGGAAAAGAATAAAAGTTACCCTAAATCACCCCAAAAGGACAGCCCTGAGTTGTTATCTTCATCCTTAACGTTTATGCCTTTCTGAATCTGAAAAGAAGCTGCCAGGATATCCAGTACACACCAAAAAGCGATGACAATATCCTGAAGCGTGTCAACTTTTGTGGGCACACAGCTGTCTAAAAGGAAGCAGATGCCTGTTGACTGGGGGAGCGTTAGGGCGTGTCTGTGACTGGGGCTCGAGTTTGCCTTCAGAGGGTGGCCACACCTACCTCAATGATATTCTCAACAATAATTCAAAAGGGGTAAGGCTTAGATTTTCCTTATTCTCCCTTAGAGCTTATGTTCTTGGCACAATACGGATGCGCCACAGACGAGCCAGCATGTGAATGTGCTCTATCCCGAGAAGGTACAGCCTTTCTACATCGTAGAGACCTTCAGCTTCTAAAATCATGGAGCTCGTACTGTTAGAACCAATGAAGTGAATTTTTTAAAATAAGCCACCAGTCTGGACCTGTGTAGGTGAATGAAGGAGAAGCACTTTAAAGTCAGGAAAAAAAAAAGTATACTTAACATTTAGGATTATCAACCACTGTTGGTTTTCCATAATATATTTCATTCCTGATTTCATCTGAAAGAAACAGGATTATTACTACCATTCAAAAAGTGGTACCTTATTAATAAACTCTTGGCATGGCTTTGAGGTGGATTTCAGATTCAAAATAGACTTTACCACACCGCTAACGTGTTCACTCAGTGTTTATCAATAACTTAAGAGGCTTCATTCAAAAAACTTACTGAGATACAATTACCTAAAACCCAGGGGTGAATCAAGGCCTTGTAGGGTCTGAACCTCATCTACTTTGGGAAATCCTGCCTCATCAAAACATGCAAAATTATGCGTACAGGAATTGCGAGGGTCCCTCCCAAGACTTTGGAAGGGGCCTATGTAAGTGAGGAGACCTGAAGTTTACACTTCAGTCAGTTCAAGATAAATCCACCTCAGCTGGGGCCCAGAAGGTTTACAAACTTATTTAATGCTGGAGAAAATATTGTTTCAACTTATAAACACCCCAGTAATAAGTCACATAGGTAATAACGTGACTGAATTCACGGGATGGCATCTCCCCTGCGCACGCTCTCTTCCTCTCAGAATAAATAAATAAACGTTAAAAATACAAAAGAAAAGAAAAGTTTGGCCCCAAACAAGGAGCCCAACCTCCAATGCACACTTACTGTACTGTGATAATTTTTTGGAAGTTAACTGTGAATTCGTTTTAGTAGTACAGCTCTATTCAAACCACATTGAAAGGGCGGGCCTACGCAGGCCGACTCCATCTTGTTCTGTGTCCTTCACCTTGACCACACCTCCTCCCCTTGAGTAACCCGCCCCCCTCAACTGCCTAACAGGACTCTTCCCCAGCACCCTTCCCCAGCCAATCAGCTGAGGCCACAGCCATTACCTCACCAACTGCCACTAGGCCCCAATAAAACCTTTGTCCTTTTGAAACTCGCTCTCTCTCCCCGGTATCTCACCGCTGCAGGTAGGGTCAGTGCAGGTAGGGGATTGAGCTCCAGCTAGCTCCAATAAAGGCTCTTTTGCTTTTACATCGGACTCGGCTCCTTGGCGGTATTTGGGGATCACGAATTCTGGGCATAACACACATGACATGAGTATGAATTTATTCTCAATACCAGCTAGCTCTGGTTCTTTAATTACCTTTCTCTGTCATGTAAGATTGATGAGGGAGCATGGGGCAAGTTGAGGGCAAAATACAAGTCAGCACATGCCCCCGCCCCAGGTGGGATATGTGTGATTCTGGCTGCTCGAGGACAAAGGAAAGGAAAGACAACAAATGGTTAACTGATAGAGATCTCAGTCGGGCAAGACAGGAGTTTCCACCAGTTTACAAATATCTTAGTAAATTACAAGAAAAAGGCCATCTTTTTCTCCTTCCAGTATGAAAGATTCTTGGGGACAGTCCCTGTATATTCTTTGTACCCCCAGTACTTAGTACATTGTCGACATAGAGTGCGCGTGGCACGGATTGTTTTTCAATGAATTCATTCATTGTTATCAACGGATTCCACCCTATTTTGTCCTGTATTGCCTACATGACTATGAAATTCAGATTCTTAGAAGAGACTCTTGGTGTTATAAGATGCTTAGTAGAGGTGGTGAGTTTTAAGACATTCTATTGACACCACTAAAACCTCTTGGTGGAGAAACTCAATGAGCCCGTTCTCTGGCATGCTGGCAAAACAAAAAACTGACCCTCAGTATTCTTTCCCCAAGTTAGGCATCAGCAAATTAATGAGAGGAGAGAGGAGGCCCCTGCTCTCGGGCACCCGCAGGAACTTACTCCAGCTCCAGACACACCGTAAACACTTTCATCTAACGGAAGATAAGCTGTGAAATCGGATTTCTGAACCACAAGACAGTGAGACAGTCTTTTCCAGCGTCTGCTTTAGAGGAGGGTCTTCAACCTTGAGTCTCAACATCCCCCTCAGGCCACTGAACATGCCCAGTATGATTTGCTTTTCTACAGAGAAATCACAGAATGTCCCGGCTGAAAGGGAGTCACACACTTCTTAATTGAAGAGTGGTCAGGAAAGAAAGCACATGGAGAGCAGTGCCCTGTGGCAGGTGTTCAGGAGTTCTTGCTGCTTTCCTGATGGCTGAGGAAGCACCCACACCTTTTGCTGCCTGGAGAACCCTGTGCTAAACTTAGTTCTTCGAAGTTCTCTTTTGCACAGGAAACTTGCACGTGAGCCGGAATCAAAGTTAAATTCAGAAGTGGATTTCAAGGACCATGCACACCTTGGGGAAGCATCACTGTCACGAATTCCCATGATAATACTGACTTGGGTGTTACTTGCTTGGGGCCTTCAGTGCCCACACAAAGCTGGGTACGAGGGAGGGCAGAGAGTGCCATTTAGGAGTTAAGACAAGTCTCTTGGCCTCTTTGTGCCTTAGTTTCCTCATTTGAAAAAAAAATGGATTTTAAGACCTACTTTCCAGAATTCATACTGGGTTTATTAACACACACCTAACCAATCACTGTAGGATATTTTTACATGTAGTTTTTTTTTTTTTTTACATGTATTCATTTTCTATTTCACTTACAGCTTGTGTAAAAACTGCATTCCATGCCAGGCCTGAAATGTTCCAAAGCTCAGTTTGGTGAGTAAATTGCAACGAAGATTTCTACACACACCAAAAAAAAAAAAAAAAAACCAACAAAAAAACAACAACAAAAAAAAAACAAGACACAAACGAAGAAGAAAAACAAGATATTTTCAGAATATTTATCCTTTGGCAGTGATTCTAATTTATAGATAACGAAACATAACCACAATACTCTCTCCATACACTAAAGAAATCTCACTATGAAAGATGCTTGCCTTTTTAAAAAAATATTTGCATGAAAGATTTATACTTTCATGTTTATACATGTGGTGCATTAGATACAAATCAGTAAATGCTCAATAAATACTTGTGTTAAGTAAGTATTTTTTTCTAGAGAAGTAAGTTTATTTCTCTAGAAAAATGTTTCACAACTTTAGCACTGTTGAGATTTATGGTTGGATAATCTTTGTTATGGGGGGGGGTGCTGCCTTGTGAACTGTAGGGTGTGACAGCAGCCCTGGCCTCCACCCACTAGATGCCAGGAGCACATCTACAGTCTGACAATCAAAAATGTCTCTAGACACTACCAAGTGTCACCTGGATGCAAAGTCACCCTGGCAGAGAACTGCTGCTCTAGAACGATTCACTCTGATCTCTATAATAACTCTCACACCAAACTTTGCCACAGACAAAAAAGATTTGCTACATAATTTTAGTAGCTTTCGACTAATAAAGTTTCATTCATTCAAAATGAATAACAAAGAGGTTTACAATTAAGTTTAATAAAAATTCCAAATATAATGAAATTATATTTGTAACTTACACAAACTGCAAAAAAGGTAGTGATTCAAATGTACGTCTTTCAATAGATTGTATTTTATTGCAGGATAAATCTCTAGGGAAAGGAAAAGGAAAATATTGCCTCAATTAGCTCTCAGATATCTAATTAGTAGGATGATAGTATTGAATAAGTAGCTTTTGGCTAAACTCTGAGGATTAGGAATTGTTATTTGAACCTTCCAGAGCCCCTAACCCTGTCCTCACCTTTCTTAGGAGTCTCACCTTTGTGACCTTCATACATAAAACATACAACTATAGATCTTGATAGATCTTGGAAGTAATCTTTCCTGAGAGCAGAAGAATTGATTAAATGACTTTTTGTGGCCTCATCAATTTCTAAATTATGAGCTCAAAGTTGTGATCTCCACATATAATTTCTAATATTAAAAGGGATATTCTCACATTAGCACACCTTCCTGGTTTAGTTGTATTTCTCGACACCAAGTCAATACCAGAAGAGATAAAAGATACCTTTTCATTTAACTTGAAAAGAAGTTACTCCTCTAATCAATTCCTAACTTTGAACGAACTCAGAATTATATTATCATATTAATAGAAATTTATTTTTGGTTGTACATTGCCTAAACGGTCTATGAATTTATCAACTGCTTCAGTTGCAAGTGGGGCCAACAAAAAAACAACATGGTACTGGATTTTTATTTGGAAACACCCATTCTTGAGTATAGTTGACCCTCTTATTTCCATTGATTTCAGCTGAGTCCCTCACTTTCCACCTACATGGGTACCACCATCTTCTGACTGGCATTGTCATCTCTGGTCTCTCCCATTCTAATCTATACTGCACACAGTCACCAGATTAATTCTCCGGGAGTGGTTCTCAAATATCAGAGTCACTTGGGAACTTACTCAAGATGCAAATTCTCAGCTCTACTCTGGACTGAGTGAATCAGGAACTGTGGAGGTGGAACCTGTGTTCTGACAAGGCCTCCAAGTGACCCTGGTGCAGTCTAAAGTTTGTCCTGGAGCACTGCTGTGATAACACGGTAGCTTGGCATATTATCCAAGGCCTTCAAAATCCTAAATCTGGCTCTAGTTTCCTACTCTACTGATACCAAAGAAATTTCTCCTGCATTTTGCCTTTCACTCACTCTATTTTGCAAGCATATTCTTCCCAAGATGTCTATCCGATGATACGTCATAGCCGTTCAAGGTTCTGTTCAAACAGCATTTCTCTAGTAACTTCCCTGATCCAACTTGAAGTCTTCCCCCCTCTTCTATGTTCCAAAAACAACTTATACTTCTCATTGCCCAAATCCATTTCTTCCCCTCCCCCTCTCCTCCTCCTCCTCCTTCTTCTCCTTCTTTGAATTTTTTAAAGTAGACTCCACGCCCAACCTGGGGCTTGAACTCACGACCCTGAGATCAAGAGTCGCATGCTCTACTGACTCAGCCGGTCAGGTGCCCCAATTTCTTCTCAATATAGTTATTCTGGCATTCCATTTCCTCTGGGCATAAACTCCATGAAAGTATGGACTAGTCTTGCTCATCTGCGTTGTCTACTGTGTTTAAATCTGATGCATGGACAAAGAACAAACTCAAATATTTATAAAATAAATTAACAGCTGGGTAGGGAGTAGAAGGAGCAAAACGACTGAAAAGAAATGTGGTTTTATGACTTTGTGGCTCCCTCTTCTGCACTCTGTGCTTCATCATCCATTTAGTGCTTATGCGTTATGGTTTAAGCTTCTGTTTATTTTCCCTGTGAAATCATGAGTTCCTACAAGGGTGGGAAGCCTGTCTTAACCATCTGCGTGCCTATGGTACTGGGCATACGGCCTGTCACATTCTTTTTTAGGTTTTGATTCACTTTTTTTTTGAATGAATGAATGAGAACACTTCACCTAACATGAAATAATTGGCTTACAAAGTACCTCATCGTAGAAATAATGAAAGGCCCAATCCATTGCGCAGTTTGTCTCTTTTGTTTTTCTCCAAACTGTGTTTGTAACGTTTGGAGCCCAGATGGCAGAGGTAGCCAAGAAGACCAATACAAAGTGGTTGTCCCCTAAGACTTGGAAGGTTTGATAATTTGAAGGACTATTTTTAGCGTCATATGAGATTCCTTTTACTCACTACCCTTAAGCCTTCTACATTTGCAAGAAGAATCTATTTTCTAAAGCACATCATTAATAAGGATTAATGAGGGGTGCCTGGATGGCTTAGTCGATTGAGCATCTGACTTCGTTCGGTTCAGGTCATGATCTCACTGCTCCTGAATTCGAGCCCCGCATCGGGTTCTGGGCCAACAGCTCAGAGACTGAAGCCCGCTTCGGATTCTGTGTCTCCCTCTCTCTCTGTGCCTACCCTGCTCATACTCTGTCTCTCTCTCTCTCTCTCTCTCTCTCTCTCTCTCTCTCAAAAATGAAGAAACATTAAAAAAATTTTTTAAAAAAGGATTAATGAAATACACAGCTTTGGATGGCATGGACAAAGAATAAACACTGAACCTCCATAGCAAAGAACATTAGTATCTCTGTATGTCTAATGTACAGAGCTACATGCAAACATTTCTTCCTTGACAATGAGGCTGGAGAGATGCTTATTCTGTAATTAGCGAAGTTAGAGGCATTTCTGATGTTCGTTTAGTGTAAACATTTCTAACTATACCACTTAACCATCATTATATTTTTAAAGATTTCATTTTTTTAAAGTAATCTCTATACCTAACATGGGGCTCTAACCTACAACCTCGAGATCAAGAGTTGCAGACTCTAATGACTGAGACAGCCACGTGCCCTTTAGCCATCGTTTTTTTAATGTTTATTTACTTTTGAGAGAGACAGAGACAGAGCATGAGTGGGGGAGGGTCAGAGAGAGAGGGAGACAGAATCTGAAACAGGCTCCGGGCTCTGAGCTGTCAGCACAGAGCCCGACACGGGGCTCGAACCCACAAACTGTGAGATCACGACCTGAGTCAAAGTCAGACGCCCAACCAACTGAGCCACCCAGGAGCCCCAACCCCTTAACCATCATTTTAAACATCTATTTTTATGGTGGCATAAGAATTTCCACACCGATGACAGGAATCTGCTCCTGAAGCCAAGAGCACACTGTATGTTAGCTAACTTAACAATAAATTACATAAAAAATAATAATAAAAAAATAAACTAATAAAATTTCCCACACTGAAATCCCTAATCTGTTCTCTTGACAATTTAATATGTACTTGGTAATACTGCTTACATAATTCACCTGCTTAGTTAAATATTTAATACTTAAATATTTAATTTAGATTAAATTATTTAAAAATTCTGGGTTAAAGGCATTCAAATTAATGTAAGTGTTCTATATTTTCTTGTCTTGTAGGTGACAATTTGAGGTTAACTTCAATTCCTCTCATTTTACTAAGCCAACTTTTTCAAACCTTTTCTGTAAAGGCCAGACAGTAAATATTTTAGGCTTTGCAGGCCATATACGGTCTCTGTCACATATTCTGCTTCTTTCTCTGCTTTTCTCTTTTACAGCCTTTTAAGAACATGAAAATCATTCCGAACTCATAGGTTGTATCAAGACAGACCATACACAGGATTTGATCCATGGGCCATACATAATAAATATAAATAAAGGCAGATGGTATATGAACACTTACATAACAAGGTTCATATGGGTGTCCATAATTGCTCAGACCTCATTACCCCTTTTCCTCTACAACTGAAGGGCTTTTTCCTAGATCTTGTCTATAAAATTAAAAAGTTGAAAATGCATAGGAGGTATTTAATGCTAGAGATGGGCTGGGTCCCCACAGACTTACAGAGTTATAGAATTTAATAGAGAGAGAATTATAGAATTCTACTGTTAGAAGAAATTGTTGCAATTATCTAATTTGAACCCTGTATTTTTTAATAAATAATATAACTAAAAACTCATAATAAATGATGAACTGATTAACTTACAAATACTGGAGGGATAGCAGGCCTTCAAATGTGTCTTTACGTAATTCGGTCAGATAATTTTCACTGAGAATTCTGCAAAATGAAAAGGTCATTTCGGGGTCAAAATGCAAAATAACTACAACTATTTGCTACACAGGACCGCTAGATGTGAGAGAAACCTGGGTCATGGTGCCACCAAATACACTAATTCTTATTTAATGTAGGGATGGCGATCTCTGCTGTTTGATTCAAATCTTTTCTTCTCACATACTCCTTTGTCTCTCTCTCTCTCTCTCCCTCTCTCTCTCTCTCTCTCTCTCTCTCACACACACACACACACACCCCTATCCACTCTTCACACCAAAATGTACATTTAATGCCTACTCTCTGGATCACAAAATCTCTGTGAGAACCCAGCCCTGAGTGGCAAAAACATGGACAGAACTGCCACTTCCTCCTCTCTTTTCCCAAATTTTATTGTGGAAGCCCTATTTATAACCATATCAGTGCTACAAGTAAAGCCATCTAATTTTTTCCCCAACGAAAAAATACCTGTGAGAACTAAAAATGTGCATACAATGCACATAACATAAATGCTCAGTTTAATAAGTATAGAGTAAATACCCGTGTAACGCTATTTGTTCATTCTACTGTTGGTGGATACTAGATTTTTCTAATTTTTAGTTATTATAAACAGTGCTGCTTTGAACATTTTTCTGTTTATATCCTAGTACACATTTGCCTAAGTTTCTCCAGGATTTAACAGGGGTACAAAATTGCCTTCCTAAGAGGTTGTGCTATTTCAAGCTGGCAGATTGAAACATGCCAAGTCTCTACCAAACTCCAAACTCCACCAAAGTCCCTAAGAATGATTAGAAAAGATACAATTAGAAAATCCACAACCTTAGCTCAAAGCCAAGGGAGTAGCTCCACAAACACTCCCCACCAGAAATGCCTTGGAGCCACCTCCAGGGTGATTAGCTGGGATACTGCAGTAGGACCAAGGACAGCACATCAACCCCACATCCTTCCTCCTGGGATCTGGCAGCAAAGGGTGTTTTCTTCCAGGCAGGAGCCATTGGTGTTAGAAGGGGGCAGGGTCCCAGAACCCTGGAGGAAGGGTCTACACTCTGACTAGCCATTAGAAGTCACCTCCCACCTCTTCTTTAACTCTCAGGGGGACCTGTCACCAATAACAAGCCCCGTGGTTCATTTCACCTCTTCCTTAGGACCAGAAAACAGAAGCAGGTCAAATCTCAACTACAAAGATAAATTGCACTCAGGAATGACCGAATGGAGTGAGAAAGCCAATTCTCTTCAGGACAGAAAATAAAAAACAAATATAACAGCTTATAGTCAATGACACAGTTAACAGAGAAAACACAAAAGGATTTGAGAATACCAACATTAATGGGGCACCTGCGTGGCTCAGTCGGTGAAGCATCTGACTTGGGCTCAGGTTGCAGTCCGTGGGTTCAAGCGCTGCACTGGGCTCTGGGCTGAAGCTCAGAGCCTGGAGCCTGCTTCAGATTCTGTGTCTCCCTCTCTCTCTGCCCCTCCCCAACTTGCCCTCTGTCTCTCACTCTCTCTCTCTCTCTCTCTCAAAAATAAACACTATAAAAAAATTAGAATGGCATCATTAATATATCCTCAGACAGAGGTAAACGGTACGTCTAATAAAAAGAACCAACTCAAGATTATATGAAGGAAAAGGATTATCATTAGTAAAAAACTCAGTCTATGAGCAGCAGAAATGGTTGTTGACTAAATTAGAAAACTTGAGGGACTCCTGGGTGGCTCAGTGGGTTAAGCGGCCGACTTCAGCTCAGGTCATGATCTCGCGGTCCGTGAGTTCGAGCCCTGCGTCGGGCTCTGTGCTGACAGCTCAGAGCCTGGAGCCTGTTTCACATTCTGTGTCTCCCTCTCTCTGACCCTCCCCCGTTCATGCTCTGTCTCTCTCTGTTTCAAAAATAAATAAACGTTTAAAAAAAATTAACACAGAATTGTAATCGGTAGAGGTTGAGTTGGGATATGGAAGGGGAAACACCGTTCCTCAGAGCTACTGACTTCAAGGTTCTGGACCAAGAAGGACCTTAGAATGCAGTTAGTTTTTTTTTTTTTTTTTTGTGTTCGTATTTGGAGAGAATATACTCACAGTTTCTCAGCCCAACGGTAT
>NW_024412657.1:870649-882944 GCF_014898765.1 Herpailurus yagouaroundi | reverse complement strand
GGATAGCAGGCACGGGACGTGTCTACAGGTGGCTCCCTGATGGCGCCTCTACAAGTGGATGCCACAAGGACCCCACTGTGCAGATGGGGAGACTGGGGGGCCCCAGGAGGCATGGGGTCTGTGCGGGGTCCCAGCACTGGTCAGGAGGAAAACCCAGGTCTGAACCCAGCTCTGTGGCCCCAAAGCCGCGGCCCCAGCTGTACCAGGCCTCGCGGGGACGTGTCTGGGCTGTGTTGGTGTCACTGTAGGGACAGGGCATGGGGTGGAGGGGACTCCTTTGCAGCCTGGGAGGGACTCTTGTGGGAGGAGGAAGCCTGGTAAGGGGGCCACAGGATGTGACCTCACCTCTCTGGCCACAGGGCCCAATTGATCTCACAACCCGGGTCACCAGGCACCCACCTTCTGGAGACAGCGCCCGACTAGGCTCCTTCGTTGGGACACCTTTGCCTGACGAACATGTTCTCCTGTTGTGTGCCCGTGTCCCGCGGCTGCCGGCTCAGGGGAGCCCACGGCCGCAACGCTTCCCGACCCTGGAGACAGTGGGTCAGGTCGTGCACAGGACGCCTCAGGTCTCTAGCTCGCAGGGACCCAAAGGTAACACAGGGAGACCCCGAGACAGCCAGTCCAGCCCGACACCGCTCTAATCTGACCTGTGAGGCCCCACGTCCCTTTCTGTGTGTGTGTGTGTGTGTGTGTGTGTGTGTGTGTGTGTCTGTGAGTCTGTGTGTGTCTGTGTGGAAGGAGGGGTCGTGTGTGGAGGGCCCACCTGAGCAGGTGCAGGCTGATGAAGGGGTCAGATGCCTGGTGGGCAGGTCAGGCTCACACCCCGGTCAAGGCTGGAATGGAGGGACAGGGTGTGCTGGGGTGGCCCTCTTGTCCCCGATGTTCATCCCAAGCCCTGTAGGTGGATGTCACTGTGCTCCGGGTGCAGGTCTGTGCACACTCAGGTCTGTGTCCAATCTGGGAGCCACAGGTGGAGAGTGTGGAAGGACACTGAGGATGGCCGGGCACGGTTGTGATGTCTCCAGGCCGTCTGCGGGTCACTGTCTTTAGAGAAATCAACCGATGAAATCGGGAGGCGACTGTCGGAATCCCGATTCACCTGTCCTACAGAGTCGTGCGTGTGCCCCGTCGCCCAGAAGGGCCACCCTGGACCCAGGGAGAGAGTGGCTGCAGGGAGGTCTTGGGAAGCAGAGCCTGGAGATGGCCTGGGAAGGCCTCCTTCACCATCCCGGCCCCCAGACAGGGTCCTGATTCACGGGTCGTGGGATCAGGACCCGGAGCCCCCGGAGCCAGAGCCCGAGGGTGAGAAGGCTGGGGTGGGAGATGTGTGTTGATGGGACCAGGGTGGTGCTGGGCCACCCAGGGAGGAGCCCCCGGGGGCTGGTGTGGGGCCAGGAGCGGAGACTGAGAGCCCCGGGCTGTGGCCTGCAGGGGGGCAGAGGTCCTGGTGTGGGTTCCTGGCCACGGCTTCTCGGGGAGGGTCTGGGGTGAGTTGTGTGTGTGCAAAGGCCCCTGGAGAGGCCGTCGCTGGGTGGGGGGCGGGGGGGAGTCTTCCCTCCTCTCACCCTGAGGCCTTGGAGCCGCTGCAACCATCACCCTGTTTCCTTCTCAAGAGTCCGGAGCAGGAGCAGAAGCCGGTGTGGCTCCAGAGCCTGGCCCAACAGCATCGGGGGCTTCAGGGGCTCTGCAGGCAAGGGTGGTGCCTGGAGCGACTCCTGCAGGGGCCAGAGAGCCAGCAGGTGACCTGGGACCTGTGCGGGGACAGTGGGCACCTGAGCAGAGTCAGCTGGGTCCTGCTTCTGCTCCCGCTTCTCCTGGTTCCACTGTTCCTGCTTCTGATCCCAACTCTGTTCCTGTCACTGCCCTTCTCCCCACTCCTGCCCCCTCCCCTGCCACTGCCCTTGCTCCCACATGGATGGCAGCCACAAATGAAGGGCCTGAAGGCTCTCATGGGGTGTTTCTTCTATTTCTAATTGTTGTTCCATTCCCTGACCATGACCCCCCACCAGAATGTCTCTTCCTCTTCTCCCTTATCCTTTCTCTCCTCTTCTTTTTAGCTGTTACTTTATTTGTTCATTGTTTCTTTATAATCCACATTAATCTTCAATAAAAATTTTTGTTTGTTTTGCATTGTGCAATTCCTGAGCCCTGGGTACACTCACAACGCTGTGAACCACGGCACAGAATTTTGCTGCAGGATATCTCGGTCCCCAAGGGTCACCGTGTACCCAGAGCCCTCACTCCCCTTTCGTGCCCCCTCCAGCCCCTGGGCACCCCCAGTCTGCTTTCTCTCCGTGTTCTGTTACCTAGTCTGGAGGTTTCCTTCAAGTGGAATCTCGCCAGAGATACCTTTGGGTCTGCACCGACTCTTCAGACGGGACAGATTCATTTTCGTACTTTGTGTTCGTTTGAAATAGACTCTTTCTCCTTTGATATTGAAATCACAATGGATTAAAGATTAGGTGGGAAAAAGGAGGCCCCTTCGGTGAGTGACAATGGGTACGGTCTCGGGGTGGAGACCCCTGTTTGTGCCGTGACACCACAGCCTGACGCCAGAGAAGACACGGCTGGTCTTCCCGTGGTGCAAACAGAAACCGGAGATGCAGAAGGCCGGACGGTCACACCACAGAGGGGAGAGCATCCCTCACGACCCAGGGCCAGAAGGTTCACAGGCCTCTGGGCCAAATAATGCTCCAAGGCCAGTGCGTTCCCCGGGATGGAGGCCAGACCCGTCCCAGTCCAAGGGGAGGCAGCGCCCATGGGAGCAGGCGTCAGAGATGCGGGGCATCCCAGGGAGAAAATCGGGCAAGTGAGACCCGAGGGAGGCAGCGGTGGTCACCTTCAGAGGGGCAGGTTTCTGGTCTAGGGGCCGGCAGCCCAGGTGACAACGTGAGGAAGCAGAGGCCCCAGCCGATCCCCAGCGAGAAGTGTGACAGGCTCCCCTCTCTGGGACAACAGAGCGCAGCTCCCATCCACGCCGCAGGCGCAGACCCTCCCCCAGCAGGGCTGGTCCCAGGATCAGCAGAGAAACCCTGGCGCGGTTTTTCAAAGGTGTTGTTTTGGGGGTGTTCATCATAGCAGTGGTGGACATAAGGGATTGGGAACAGTGATGGGACCCTTGGGTCTGGTCCACGTTGGGGAGAGAAATCAGTTGAGCAGCAGAGTGGGTGTGAGGTCTCTACGTGCGCGGAGTGGGAGACCTAGGGGTCATCTCCTGTAAGACCCACTGTCTGTGTCCAGGATGTGACCTGCCAGCCCAAAGCCAGCTCCACCAGCAAAGGCCCTCCAGCCTTTTCCTGGGGCTCAGAGACCGGAGTGAGTGAAGAGAAGCCTCACTGCCGGGGGTCCCCTCCCAGCCAGGCTGCTGGACGCAGCGAGCACCTGAGCTGGACAAGGGGACGCAGGGGAGCCTCCTTCTGGCATCGGCGGCCCAGACCCGCCATTCCGTGGTCCCAGTCCCGGCTCCACCGTTGCGAACCACGCGGCCTGGGCAAGGTTGTTAGCCCTGGGGCCTCGGTTATCCTCCGACTGTGGACAGGACACTCGCCATGCATCCGCTCAGATGGGCTGTGACCATTCCAGAAGGCAAAACAGATATAAAGCTGGACAGGATCTGGCCCGTTTGGGGACAGAGGGCGCTCCAAGGCTCGCCTTCCGCGCATCTGCCCAAGAGGCTCTCAGGCCACAGCACCGATCAGGCAGTTGATGTGAACCTGACTACATGGGAGACAGAAACGCAGCCCTCAGTGCAGCTGCCACAGGAAGTGCGCCGCTGAGCAGGGGACTGGTGGGGAGGGTGGTGCAAGAATGGCCCTGCCCCCTCCAGGCGGGCGGTAGGAGCTGCCTTCTGGTGCTTGGAGGAAGTGACATGCCGCTTCCCTTTCGGCCAGTGTGGGGTCCCGGTCATCCTGTGTGGGGTGTTCTCGGCGGGCAGGAACAAACCCAGGGCTTCCCCTACTCTTGAGGTATGTCTTCAGTTTCCTGAGCTCAAGCTCTGAGCAGGGACCCTCCCTGGAACTGGGGGGACCATGGGTGCCAAGCTCTGGGATGTGGCAACGCCTGCTGGCACTCCCCCTGATCCCCAGATGCTGTTTGAGAAGGTGGCACCCTGCCACCACCTGGGCTCCATCCGGTCCCAGTGGGACAAAAAGGGAAACGGGCAGCTGGCTCCCACTGTCAGTGCCACTGTCACCCAGGTCAACAGCGTGGCCTGCTGCTTCGAAGACCAGAGTGTGACGGCTGGGCACAGGGCCGGGGTGCTGGAGCACTGGATCCGAGTGGCCAGAGCATAAGAAACTCCTCTTTTCCTCAGAGTTAGGCCTCCAGCTAGAGTTGGCTGGTCCCTCCCACTGGGACAGAGCCTCCTGCAGGCTGTTAGGTAAATGGGGAGCGGGGAGGGTGTACTTTCTTCCCCAAAGCAGCCCAGAGCCGCCCAGAGCTGCCCAGAGTGCTCACAGCCAAACCGAGCTTGCGGCAAAAATGGACATGCCTGGGGCGGGCCAGGTCTGGGGGCACCCTGGGACTCCCCACTCTGCCCCCAGGGCACGGTAGCATTCTTTGTGGATCCGTCCTCAGTCCTCAGCAGTAACTTACCCTGATTTGACCGCGGCTCCACAGGCCATGCCCCATCGGCCCCAGTTAGCGGCAACTTGTTAGCTGGGGAGAAGCACCAGGAGGCTAATGAATCCGTGGAGGGTCCTTCCCGACCCGACCCCAGAAGCTTCCACTAATGAATCCGTGGAGGGTCCTTCCCGACCCGACCCCAGAAGCTTCCAGGTGCAGGAGGAAGCAGAGGGGCGCTGCCTAGTGCCCTAGCGACCCCGCCCCGCTCGGCGAGAGGCCACGCCCGGGAGACCCCTGTCGAGGGGGTGAAGGCGGAGCTCCCCGCAGGGGATCCTCCTGAGAGGCCCCCCCGCCGCCCGGCAGCGGCTCAGCCTAGCCTCGCAGAGAGGAGGCCCCAGGTTCGGGGCCGCTCTCGGGGTGCGGGACAGGTGCTTTGCACAGATCGATTCCTGCAGTCCTGCCCCCCACGGGACGTGGGTCACCGGATCTCCGTTTCGCTGGCTCGCACTCTCCAGGAGGAGGACCCGGGGCTGCCGCCCGCAGCGGACCGAGCCGGGGGCGCCGGCAGAGAGTGGGAGCTCCAGCCGGTGGGGCCTGGCTGTCTCTGGGGACGGCTCCCGGGGAGCGACAGGCGGCAGCAGAGGCCGGAAGACTCCGCTAGGGGGGCGCTGCGGCGGCGTGCTGGGGACGGCGCGGTTTGGCCCTCGCGGGCCGCCGTACGCGCTATAAAAGGTGCACCGCGCGTGCGCGCGTCCTTTCCGGGCGGTGGCGGCGTCTCCGCGCGGTGCCCGTGGCCTGGTTCCCGGAGCCCCGGGCGCCCGCCGCCCCGCCGGGGCCTCACCAGCCGTGACCCGAGCTGCGGCCGTGCCCCCCCCGGTGCCGGGCCGGCATCGGAAGGGACGGCGGGCCCCGGGCCAGGCGGCGGGCGGGTCCGGACCTTGCTGAGCGCCCGCCGCCCTCCCTCGCGGGTTGAGACTCGGAGGACGTGGCCTCCCGCCTCTGGCCACGCGTTGTTTTTGCTTTAAAAAGCGGGTCGGCTGCCCCTCATTCCCTGGTCGGGTGTGGCCGAAAGGCGGCTTCCGAAGCGCGGTGGTGCGAATGCCGCTGCTTAGCCGGGGGCCCGGTGGGGACAGGCATTCCTAGACCTGGTCCCCGGGCTCCATACGCGGCCAGCCAGTGACCTTAGTTTTCCACACTCGAGTTAGGCGGGGACCGGGGAGGGGGGACGGTAAATGGGTTTTGGGGGTTCCTGGCCACGCGTAGGCCTGGTGGCAGGGTCTCTGGACGCCGAATACAAGCAGAAGAGCCTACGAGAAGTGGCTCCTTGTGGGTTCGCCGGAGTTTTACAAAGGGCTGCTTTCCTTTTTCTGTAGGGAGTTTGCTAGAGACCGAGCACCTGGGAGGGCGTTCTGGGGTCTCAGGTGAGTCGACACGGAGGCGCTGGAACAAGTCCGCCCCGACGTGTGGCGTGGTTTTCTGAACGGGGGCCAGTCCACCATCCACGCGGTCAGGGGAATAACCCTTGAGTTGCTGGTGTTCCCGGCACAGAGCTCACTGCCCCCAGAGGCGTTGCAGGTGTGGCTGCGTTTGTGTCACATTTGTGTCATTCGGCGGCAGAGAGAAGGGAGGCTTGTCTACGCCCAGAGTTCCGGCTGCAGAACGTCTGGATGATTAATAGCCTGACAGCGGACAGGGAGCTAGATCATGGATGTGCTTCCTGGCACCCTGGAGCCTCACGTGAAAGCCCTTCCGTTGTGTCGCAGCTCTTGGGTGGCCTCGGATGGTGAGGCGGTCCGGCCTTTGACAGCAGGAGGTAGGAGTGGGTCGCTGACAAGCAGGGGTGAGCAGAAGAGGTGAGTGGATTTCAGGTAGGCTGACGTGCTGAAGGGCTGAGGGTTCCCCGTCCCAGGGCATGAAAAGAACGAAGGCACCTGAAATTTCCTTTGGGGGAGACTGAGCACCGGCCCCTAACCGCGTGCTCTGCCTCCTGAAGCAAGTTGGATGCGCTGCGTGAGCGGTCAAGTTGCAGGGTTTTGACAATGCGGAGACCATGGCACGGGCCGGCCATCCTGGTTTTCTCCGGTTTTAAGAATTGCAGGGCACTGTTTCCTGGCCCGTCCCCTGGTTTGTGGCTTTCTGGTCCATTGGTTAGTAGCTCTTGGGGGGGGGGGGGCGGGCAGCAACCCCTCAGGAAGGAAGGCCCTCCCGGCTGCCCTGCGGTCCCCCGGCTACATCGGGCACTAAGGCGCCAGTGCGGGCTGCCCATTGGGGCTCCTAAAGGTGACCGCAGAAAAGTTAAGAAGGATCACCTTGTCCGTAGCAGCCGGGGTTGGAAACACGAGTGACAGGCAGGACGAGAGACTGCTCGAAAGCGCCTCCCTGCCACGCGCCTCGCCAGACGGCTGCCACAGTCCCGCAGAGGTAGAGGCTGGTGTCTCATTTGGTAACGGTAATAATGGCGGCCAACTTCACACGGTGATTTTTGGGGATCAGGGTATTTGTTCCTTAATCCAGGAAGGAAGGGGACTGCCAGCCTGTGAACCTGGGCCAGGATAATACCGTCACCGTCCAGACCGAGGTGGAGAGGAGACGCTGGCCCCAGCAGGTGAGGTGTTACCCCCCCGCCTCCTTGCTGGGGGTCGGGGGGGGGGTGGCTGTGCCCCTCAGACGCCGGGCCTCCCGGCACCACAGACACAGCTGCTCTGCTGCACCTGTGACGTTGGGGCAGAGAGGAAGCGGCTATTTCTACGCTCAGTGCTCAGAACCGTGGGCGCTAAGAATGGTTTGTAGCCGAACATGCCTGCCAGCTGCCGCGGGCGGTGCTTACACGCCACAGGTAGACCTGCCTCCGGGCTTCTAGCGGGAACGCCGAGCGGGGCACCAGCCGCTTCGCTCTTCGGGTTCTCGTGTGTAAGATGACCCTCGTCATGGGGGGCGCATGGAGGCGAGCGTGTGGCCGGCCTTTGGCCCGCTGGGACTGACCAGGAGAGGGTCTCCCTCTTGGAAGCGATCGTTCTGTAGGTCTGTCTGGGGAGGGCTTTCTGGAGGTCTTTGGGCGAGTGTGTTTTGCACTCCGGCTGCTCCGAGTGGCTGGGGCTTCTAAGCCCTGCGCCCCCACACCCTGCTCTAAGGACCCTTGAGACAGCAGAGCAGGAGGTGGGCCCGGAGGGTGGGTGGGGGAACACCAGAGGGCCACACCTGGCTTTGTCCTGCCAAGGAGACGCCACAGTGCCACCTAGAACCCTATATGTGACCCTCCAGACCAGCGTGCTGGCGAGTGGAGGGGGGCGGTCTGGGTAAACCGCACTCGGGTAGCGGTTGTGACGAGGGCTGTCCTGCCTTGTTTTCAGGCGGAGAGCCCAGCCGGCCCAGCCAGGCGAGATCCAGGCCGTCCGCTCAGGGCGAGACACTCCCTGATACAAAGCAGAGAAGTAGCAAGGTATTTTGCGTTGCTTTCTGAAACGCTTGTGCAGAGTGTTGGCGTGTTGGAGAGCAGTCCTGTGTTGTGGGTCTGCGGGGCGAGGTGGGGAGTGTTGAACTGTTCATTGGGCCCCCTCTGACTCCAAAAAATCCAAGAAAAGTAAACGCGATTGAGAGCACAGACAAGGGGTCAAGGTACATCGGGGGGCCAGGGCCTCCACTTCTGATGCAGCGATTGTTGGCAGAGCAGCCTCGCCTCTGCTTTCGGAGGAGGAGCCCCTGCTCGGAGGCCGCCCCGCGCGGGTGTCTCCGGGTGTCTCGGGTACTCATTCTTCTTCCCGGCCACTGCATCCCGCGGGGAGCAGAGGTTTCGAACTGCCCGGAGTCTGTGATTCTAAACTGCTGCTTGTGCCGCGTGTGGACTATTTCCCCCGCACACAAGGGAGGAAAATCCGGACGGGAGAGGTGATTTCAACGTAAGGTGGAACGGGTGTTGAGAACTAACGCTGAAGACGTGGGAGGACTGCTGGAGTTGGGAACAGGTTTAGGCAAACGGTGGTGAAGTAAGCTGAAGGATTTAGTGCTTTTATTTTTCAATAAAACGGTTTCTCTGTTGGCAAAACTCGAGACTAAATCGGTCTTGAATAGCCGTCTTCACTTGGCTTCTCAGTTTGCTTAGCGGAGGCCCCGTGGCGACGGTGTGGGCGGGCGCACGCACCGGTGGGTATGGGGGTGGGGCGGCTTTGCTCTGCTGAGCTGCCACCTGGTGGTTTGACCGGGTGACATTTAAAGAAGGGCGTGGGCTGGGGTGTCCGCCCCAAGTTCCTGAGTCACTTCCCAGGCAGGGTTTTAAATAACCCCCTGGAGTTCGGCCTGCAAAAGCCCACGGCCTCGGGAGTTGTCCTCAGTGACCTGGGGCAGGGAGGTGCGCTGACCCCAGCTCGCAGAGTCAGTCCCTGATCATCGTGTAGAGGTCTGGAAGCCGTGACCCCAGGACGAGAGAGGGAGCCACCTGCTCGCACCCTGGGGCTGGCTCCTGCCCATTCTCAGTTCCTTGCACAGGCCTGGGCTCCTCAACAGTGGGGACCCCGGGGGGCGGGGAGGGGTGCCAGGCTCCTGCAGCTTCTCTTTGGGGAGGGGCAGGGAAAATGCTGGACTCTCCCAGGTAGTGGGTTTTCCACGTTGGGGTTCATTGAAATCCACCAAATTCCCCGGCACCGCAGGAGGGGTGGTCGGGAACCAGAAAATGGGCTGCTTGCCAGTAACCGTGCAGAGCTGGGCTCCACGCTTCCTCCCAGAGCACCGTTGCCGTTGTGCCGTAACCTCAGCAGTCCCGGTCTCATCCCCCCCCTCCCGCCCCGCTGGATGTGGCTGGGCTCTAGGAGACCCCAGCGCGATCCCCGCTGAGGCCTTTTCCCACAGCTAGACCCTGGGGGCCACGCGTCTTCTGTCCGCAGCCCCTACCTCTGAGCCCAGGTGGCTGACAGCCGGTCTAGGGTCCAGGGTAAGGGACTCCGGGGCACTCACAGAAAAGCTGTTTATTTACATCATGAGTCCTTAAAGGTAACAAAACCTTGGGAGGGTCCTTCAGCCCCTGGTGGTCAGGCTCCTCGTACTCCCGTCCTGCTCCCCCGCCCCCACCACAGCCTCCTGGTCCAGCTCGACAGCCCCTCTGTCGGGTCAGGGGCTGTCGGGTCGTGGGGTCTGGAGAGCTGGGAAGGCGGGGGGGTGGGGGAAGGGCTCCACACCACTTCCCGGGCTTCTGTGCAGACCGGCCGCCTGGCCAGGCCCCCACCCCACCTCGGTCCTGGTCCTGGCCCTGGCCTCCTTGGCAGACCCCGCCGGGCAGGGCGAAGAGGGAGGAGTGGCTCGCCAGGGCCCCGGGGGCGCCCCCTGGTGAGCGGGAGGGCGGGAGGGGGCGCCCCTCAGGAGTACTTGGTGTTGGAGATCTTCTTCCAGAGCAGGGTCTTGAGGTGGCTCAGCACCAGGGAGTGGTGCGCCTCCACCTGGCTGGCCAGCCCGCTCAGCGTGGTGCAGGTGCGCAGCTGCTTGCCCAGCTCCTCGCGCAGGTCGGCGGGGGCGCCGGGCAGCAGGTAGTCCCGCAGCAGCTCGCACACCTTGGCCAGGTTGGGCTGGAGGAGGTCGCCCTTGCACTGGCGCATGAGCTTGTCGCAAGGGGCCCTGCAGTCTCGGCCGTACGTGCAGTCCGCGCTGTGCTCGCAGTGGCGGCCCCGCAGGAAGCGGCGCACGGCGGCCTCGGGCGCCACCTGCTGCAGGTCCGCCATCTTGAAGTCGTACTTGGCCGTGTAGCCCACGTTGGCCAGCGTGGTCTCGCACATGTAGAAGGTCCCGTAGGCCCCGTGGAAAAGCTCCTCCACGAACTCCAGGAGCCCGATGGCGATCTTGGCCCTCCAGGGCCACGCGGGCCCCAGCCACTGCTGGAGGGCCGTGTGCAGGGCGGAGGGCAGCAGCGGGCGCAGGAGGGGTGGGAGAGCGGCCCCGTGCCAGGAGCCGTGTGGGACGCCCTCGGTGACGTAGAGGTCCCCACAGGAGCCCAGCAGCCTGGAGGCGTGGTCCCCCTGCAGGGACAGCAGCAGCAGAAACTCGTTCCGCTGCAGCAGGGCCCACACCGACTTGGCCTCCGCCAGGGACACCCTGCTGTCCTTGTTGAAGTCCGCCATGAGCAGGACCCGCCCGACCAGCGCCGGCAGGGACGGCAGGTCCCCCAGGTTCGCCTGACGTCGGAGACCGAGGGAGAGGGAAACCGAGTCACTTCAGGGCCCGCGGGCTTGACCCCATGGTGGGTTTCGAGGCTGGCAGGATGCCAGCCTTGGCCTACTTGGCTGAGACCCTGGGAACCCCGTGCATCGGCCGGCTTGGGAGAGCCCGTCCAAGCGCACACAGGCAGGAGGGGACGACCCGGGGATGCGGGAAGACCTCTCACCCCCTCCTGGGAGCCCTCCCTGGCCACTGGCACACCTTCCTTTGTCCGGGAGCCGTTCCTGGGGCTTTCTGGTCTCCACTGGTGCTCAGGGAGCTTGGGAGTGGGCACCTCAGCACAGAGGGGAGAGGTGTGCCGGGCTCAGCGACTTCTCATCTGCTCCCACCCACCCCCACCTCCCATGCACACACAGCTCCCTGCTCCCCCCACAGATGCCCCGGGCCAGGGAACGGGTCCTCTGCACCCAGGGGGTGGCCCCCCGAGCAAGCGTCTGCTTGCAGCCGAGGTCTAGCCAGACCCCTGTCCGTGGGTACGGCCCCGACCCAGCCTGCCTCCTGCCCTGTGCACACATTCCTGGGGTCAACTCCACACCCAACTCGCAGGAGCCAACTGACCTTGAGAAAGCTGAGGGTCATCTCTCGGAACTCCTTAATCGAGGTGCCCCGTGTGGGCTTGTCAAACAGTACCAGCTCCTGCCGGGGGGCCGCGTCCGACCTGGCCTTGGAGTTGAGGCCCTCCTCGATGCCACACTTGATGGTCACCTCCTTGCCCTGCCACAGCCCGCTGTATACCTGGGCGGGGCCAGAGGAGCCCTCTGTGCAGACGTCGGTGGTGGGGGGGGGGGGCGGGTGACAGAGAGCGGAGGGCCTGCCCCACACCCGACCCTGCGACCCCGCTGGGCTTACCTGCCGGCCAGGAACGGAGGAGAGGCAGGCCCTCCACTCCACCTTGTGCAAGTTGCACAAGTCCTGGCAGATGGAGCCGGAGATGATGCCCTTGCGGTACTGGTCACACTGCGGGTGGGGACACCAGGGAGCGGCCTGAGGAGGTGGGGCCCCTCCCCAGGCCGAGTCCTCACCCCATCACCCACGTGGGGCACCCCGGGTGGGCAGCTCGAGGCCCCACCACACCTGCCAGGTGCCCCCTGGTTCCCAAGCCACACCCGCTCTGGGAGGGTACCGCCACCACCGCCACCACTGCAGCCGGCAACCTGCAGCCTCCGGCCACACCTGAGGCCCAGCGGAGGGCCAAGGCACCGCCCAGAGCAGCTGGCAAGGGCCTCTGCTCACCGCGGCCTGAGAGCTGCCCCCCGCCACCCAGCCCCCCACCTGCCAGGTCTGGGAGTCGGCTGCTCCCTGGCGTGGGCCCCGCCTCTGCCCCGAGGGTGGCGTACAGGGAGCCCGGGGGCCAGCTGGGGGCACTGGCGCGGCCCCTCCCCGTGTCCGTCACCCGGGGCTTAGCCAGACCCACAGCCAGCCAGCCGCTTGCAGCGATAACCAGGTGGGGCCCCCTCCTTTGCGGCCCCCTGAAGCCCGGGGGTCTGGGCTGACCCTGAGGAGGGTGGGAAAGCTTAGCGGTGACAGAGTG
>NW_024412657.1:851729-865649 GCF_014898765.1 Herpailurus yagouaroundi | reverse complement strand
CGGCGGACCCGCCGGGCGGAGGGACGAGCCGGCCGCCGGCAGGGCGCCCTGGGGAGGGGTCGGGCGCGAGGGGGCGCGGAGGGGGCGTCCGGCGCCAGCCACCCGGCGGGCCCGGAGGAGGGGTGGACGGACGCAGGGCGAGCCTTGGCCCGCTTCTTCCATTTTTCGGGGAACGCGGTGAGTGCGCCCTTCTCTGTGCGCGGTTCCGCCGGGGTGTCTGCCTGCAGCCCCGCAGCGCCCCCACCAGCGGGCCCCCTCCCTTCGAGCCCGCGCAGCCCCGGCCCTGATCGGCGCCCCCGCGGCCCATAAACGGAAGAGAGCAGGGACAGCCTTGGGGTCTGGCCTGTCGCCGGCAGAAGCCAGAAATTCACTGAGCGCCCGTGTGCCCGCGGAGCCGCGCGCCCGCACCGGTGCCGGGCTCGGTCGGCGCTGCCGCGGACGTGGGGGGCAGGGGCGGGGGCCCGGCTGCCTTCAACGTCGCCTTGGGTTTTGTGAGAGGGTGCGTTTTCCCTTCCCGCGCGGAGGAGGCTGGCAGAGATGTGAGCCCGGACTCCGCCGGGCTGCGGTCAGCGGGGCGTCGCCCCGGGTCCTGGTCCTCGCGGCACCTGCTGGCGGGAGCGGGAGCTCTGGCCGCGCTGGCGAGCGCGCCGCCGTGTCTCTTTGTGGCTGGACCCGCATTTCCCTGTCGACTGACGGTGTCGAACATTTTTTTTTTTTTTCCAGGAGCTTCTTAACCACCCGTATGGCTTCCCTGCTAAAACGTGTTATGTTTTTAAATGTATTTTCCCCTGTTTTCTTTTTACTGTGTTGTTTCCTTGTCATTGAGCTTTGAGAGTCCTTTCTATCATCGTTGCCGCGACATTATCAAACAGGTGATCTGCAAAGATTTTCTCCCCGTCTGTGGCTCGTCTTCTGTTTCCCTTGAGTGTCTTTCAAAGAGCGCAAGATCCCAAAAAAAGGAAATGAAGTAACATAAAAGAGCGCAAGCTCCTGAGGTCGACGGAGTCCAAGTGACCCATTTTTTCCTCCTGTGGTTTGTGCATTTCACGTCTGTCACATCTAAGAAATCTTTGCCTAACTGAGCAGTGCAAACATCTGGGTTTTCTTCTAGAGGTTTTGCAACAGCTGTGTCTGCCGCTTACCACCCCCTCCCGCCCCCCCCCACCCGTCGCCGGGGTCCAGAACCACGTGACCCTCCTGGCAGATCTCCTGGCCGCCTTCATCCCATCACGTGGGCACCTCATCCTCCCAGAGCCTCAGGAGAGGGGCCCCCTCAGGGCAGTGAGATGTTGTGACAGAGAGCCCGCAGCCGTTACTTTATTACGGCATATTGCTAGAGCCATTCAACTTTTAGTTACTGTTACTGTTTCAGCCACTGATTTACCAATGAAACTTTTTTTTTTAATTTTTTTTTCAACGTTTTTATTTATTTTTGGGACAGAGAGAGACAGAGCATGAACGGGGGAGGGGCAGAGAGAGAGGGAGACACAGAATCGGAAACAGGCTCCAGGCCCTGAGCCATCAGCCCAGAGCCCGACGCGGGGCTCGAACTCCCGGACCGCGAGATCGTGACCTGGCTGAAGTCGGACGCTTAACCGACTGCGCCACCCAGGCGCCCCATCCAATGAAACTTTAACATAGGTCTGCCCATGTAGGGTTCAGTACCATCCGCATCCACTGGGGGGTCTTGGGATGTATCCCCGGTGGATGGGGGTGGGGGGGGAGTTACTGTATTAAGTTTTACATGTACGTCAGCGATTGCATTAGAGCTAACTTTTGTACGTGGTGCAGGAGATAGATCAAGGGAGCAGTTTGGTTTTTGGTTCTGTGTTTTGGGATTTTTCTTTGTTGGGCTTTTTTGCACATGGCTATCTAGTTATTCGAACGCATTTGTGGAAAAGATGAACTCCCGTGTGGTTTTGCAGTTTGAGTGCTCCCAGTGAGACACAGTCAGTGCACGGCTGTCCCCGGCACCCGGGAGGCTGGTGTTCCAGAAAATCGCAGCGAGCAGATGGCCAGTGATTTCTGCAGGCACCCAGTGTCCTCAACCAGGTTGTCCTTGGGTCTAGGGCCTGGACAGTCGCGCTGGGGGGTCCAGGTTGTTCGACCAGCATCAACTTTGCGTCCCATGGGCCCCCTGGCCGGCCAGAGGGTGCCCTGGGAGGAAAGACAAAGCATCCTGCTCAGGAGGGTCAGGGTAGAATACTGCATATCCGAAGAAGACCTATGCAGCCCCACCCCCACCCTTTCGTCCTGGTCATTACCCAGGAGGGGATCAAGCGGACGTGTGCCTGCCTGGGGGCAGCCCTGGTGCTCAGGCCGGAAGAGGGCACAGAGGTGGAGTCAGAAATCCTCATAAGCGAACCCTGGGGAAGGGTCAGCAACACCACGTGCTGGGGCGGCAGGACGCGTGGAGGGCCCGGCCACCGCGAGCCCCGGCCCGCCACGGGGCGTGCTTTGTGATGAAAGAAGCACCTTGCAGATTGCAGGCGAAACCCACGGCCCCTCAGCTCCTTGGCTTGGAGAAGCAGCGCAGGGGTGAGGTCGGAGGCAAGATGCGTAGCCCGAGGGAGGGTCCAAGTCTGATGGAGTCATTTGCCAGGAGCTAGGGTCGCCCGCCCAGGCCGTGTCCGCCTACCCACCCCCCCACCCAACGGTGAGCCAGCCCTGGGCAGGAGTCGGGTCTGGTGTGCGGTGACCAGGTCTGCGTCAGTGCAAAGTCCCGTGTGTTGCATCCCATCGGTGACACGGGGTGTCGCCATGATGGATCCCCGTGGCAACGGCGGCCCGCCCGACTGGGAAGCGCCAGCTGCTTCGGCAGATGAGTTTTGGTGGGTGGGGTGAGAGAGCAGGCGCCCGCCATGCGCGAGCACAAGAGGCCCCACACGGTCAGCAGCTGTCATTTATTCCTACAGTCCACAGCACCCAGAAGGGGCGTCATTAATCTGTAATTTTGCAAAAGAGCAAAAACACACCGGAATACCCTGCACACCACGTTGGTTTCCTAGGGCATAACTGCCTGCTGTAACAAAGTATCACAGACGGCCCGCGGAAGACAAAAGGAATCCATTCGGCCACGGCTGTGGAGACCGGAAGTCTGAAACGGAGGTGGGGGGGGGCATCCCTGGGGGGGCCTCGGGGGGGGGTCCTTCCTGCTTCTCCCGCATCCTTGGTGCTTCTTGGCCTGTGGCTGCATCGCTGCCGTCTCTCCCCTGCATTGTCACATGGCGGCCGTCCCCCTGTGTGTCCCCTCTCTGTCTTTGCGTCTTCACACCTGGCCTTCAAAGACTCTTATTTCCAAATAGGCCACATTCTGAGGTTCCAAGTGGATATGAGTCTGGGGGGACACTATCCAACTCACTACACAGATCGAGTAGTTACATCGTCTACATCACAGGCCCAAGAATTCATGAAGCATAACAGGTGTCACCAAGGGGCCCTGAAATAAAAGTGGCTTATTCAGGAGAAGAGTTTATTTATCTCTCACATTGTGCTCAGAGGGTAAGCATCCAAGGGCTGAGAACCCCTGTTGTCAGGAACTTAAACTCCTGCCTTCTGTGCTGCAGTCCTCAAGACATGGTTTCTGTCTTGTGGTCAAAAATGGCTGCCGCAGCTCCAGCCATCACCTCCACACTCCAGCACGGAGGAAGAGCAAAGAAGTGAAAAGCACGCCTCTCCCTTTAAGGACCTGGAAATAATCTATCACTTCTGTTCAAGTGCCTGTAAGCTTAGTCACATGACCTTATTTGCTGCAAAGATGGCTGGGAAACGTTGTCTTCCTCTGGATAGTCGCACGTCCGACTAAAACTCCCGGGTGCTGGTACCCCGTAGTCTTGAGCGCAAGTATGTCACAGGGAAAATGGCTCCCGGGAAGACTGCCCTTCCAGGGATAACCCATCCCACTGCCCTGGGCCCCGCTGACCTTTGGACCGAGGTCAGGGGCCACGTCGTCCCCTGGGAGGGGTGAGCATGAGGAGCCCAGCACGTGGTGGGGACCCAGGCCAGGCCCAGGGAGGGTGATGTCTGGGACCTCCAGGATGAGGGACAGGGGCGGCCGGGCAGGAGTGCGGTTCCAGCAGAGGAACAGAGTACGCAGAGGCCCAGAGGCCACGGACAGGTATGAAACCGCAGACACCACAGCAGGTGTGAGGTTGGAGGTCTCAGCTGGCACGGGGTCCTGAGGGCCCTTGACGAGGGCTCTGGATGTGGAACTTCAGCCCGGAAGGCCCAGGATCACCGTGGACGGGGCGCAGACCAACGGCCGGTGAGTGCGTGGCCCAGAGGGCTCACTCCGGCTGGGATAAGGAGGCGGGGGCGGGGGGAGGGGGGGCTCGTCTGGGGGGCCACCTCCCCATCAGGGGTGGGGGCTCCAGGCACGCAGGGAGGAGGGTCACTTTCTCAGTGTGGGGGGGCTTCTGGAGAGGGGAGGAAGCTTGGGAGTTCTCAGGGCCTCCAGGTGGGGGCGGGGGGGGCGGGGCAGGATGGTTTGGATACTGGCAGGAGCTCAGGGCCACCTCCCCAGGCGCCGGCCATCTCTGTCTGCAGGGGATGGGGGCCAGGGGCAGGAGTTATCCGGGCCCCAGCCCGATCCCCGATCCCCGCGGTGTCCTCTCCTCTTGCAAGGGCAGCGGCTGGGAGCAGGGCCCGTCCAGGTGATCCGGGGCGATCTCCCCTCGAGATCCTCGAGCACCTCTGCCAAGATCACAAAGGTCACACTCGGGTTCCAGGCGGACATAACTGCCGCGTGGGGGCACCGCTCAACCCGCTACAACGACAAAAGCAAATCGCAAAGCGCTCCGTGTACAATGATACCGTGTTTGTGACGAACAGACGTGCGTGCCTCCGTGTGCGTGGGCGGCGAGCCCGTGGTGTGCGTGCGGCCGCACCGGCATAACGTGTGCGTGTTTGTGTTCGGAAGCAGGCTGGTTAACCGCGCTCCCCTTGGGGGATGGGCTGGGAGGGGGAGGGGGCCCCTGTCCGCTTTGTAATGACGCGTATGTATTTCGGCATTTTTAAGTGACCAAAAGTTGGCTTTATTCCTTAGGAAGGGGGCGCGAGGGAGGTAGGAGTCCCGGCCCCTGGCTCGGGTGACTCTCTCCCAGCCCAGGGCGCAGCTAGAAGCCCAGGGCGGGGGGCCTGGGTCCAGCTCTGTCCCGCGGGGGCACCGGCCTCCCGGCCTGACTCCGGCAGAGAGGGCCACCGGGAACCCGCAGAGAACCACGTGGGCGCGACAGACCGACCCAGAATAATTTTGGGGGTGCCACAGGGGGGTACTTTGGCAAACTTCCCTGTGATTTGAGGGGACTTTTTTAAGGGGCGCGTGTGTATGTGTGTGTGTAAACCTCCCGTGTGTAGTTAGCTCATCTTCAGCCGACTGTACCTGTGACCGCTTTTCGTAAAAGGGGGGAAGCCTTCCTGTGGCCCGAGTCCCGTCCCCAGCTCCACAGCCTGAGCTCTAACCCCCCAGGTGATGCTGCTGGGAGGGGACTGGGGGTGATGGGGTTAGTGCCCCCGGTTCTCCCCCCCCCCCATCTCCCCACCTCTCCCCACAGGTGCGCACACCCAGAGAAGGTGGCCGTCTGCAAGCCCGGGGAGTTCTCACCAGGAGCCGACCCTGACCTCCAGCGTCCTGGCTCCGGAACCCGGAGAAGCGAGCGCCTGTCGTGTCAGCCGCGAGTGCTGTTTGCACGCGCGCGTGTGGATGGAGTGCGGTTCAGCCCCCGCGGTGGCGTGTGCCCCTGCGCGGCCCCCCCCCCCCCCACTGCTCCCTGACCTGCTTCTCTCAGTAGAACCAGAGTCCTCAGTCCCATTCCCGGGGACCCGCAGTTGGCAGTGAAGTCCGAAATGCTGTGTGTTCGTTCTGATGCTACATCACAGAGATGGTCTAACCGTCATGGTAAAGACAGGCTTCCCTTGGGCCCCAGAAAGACTGGTTTTCCCCAGCGCCTTGGACTTCCCGAGGGGCACCTCCGCGGCCCCTGTGTCCCTGGGGCAGACCTCCTCCGGGACCCTGGGGCACGCGCTTCTCCGTTAGAACGGACCAAGCTCGGGTCTGAGAGCCCAGGGCCCCCGCGCCATTTCCAGGGTGACGCAATGTTCTGTTGCCTGAAGGGACCCTGATTTACGTAACCCGTTGCCTCCTGGTGGGTGTTTAGGATTGTCTGACCTTCCTCCTTCCTGCGTCAGGGCTGGGTGAGTGGACTTCTGGGTGAATCTGTGCCCCATTCCTTAATGATTAACTTTCGGCCGGGTACCTGCAGGTCAAAGGCTTTAGCTGTTTTCCGTGATAAATGCTGGGCAGGGCCCCGCCTGGCACCGCCATGGGCCCCTAACTATGAAAACTCCGAGGGTGCCATCCTGGTGGGTGTGGGGGGGGGGGGTTAGCCCACTGCTTCTCCCTCCGGGTGGCACGGTCCTCTGGGGCCAAGGACTGACCTTATTCTGTGAGCCGCCCCTCGGCCCACCGCACAGAGGCCCCCCTCCCTGTCTGACAGGTCACCAGGCCCCCTGAATGCTGGGACTCCCCGTCAGACCCTGACCCCCACACCCGATCCATGTCGGGCTCTCCCCCGGACCCCCCACTCCCTGCACCCAGGGCCAAGTCTGCCTCTGCCTGGGACCTGGTGACCTCTGCATCCCTGGAGAAGCTCCTACAAGACCAGCAGGGGGTCAGGATGTGGGCAGGGGTGGGGCGGGGGAGTGGAGGGAGGGACAGAGATAGCCACGGCGGGGCAGGCTGGTGGCTGTGACCACCACACATGACACCCAAGACGCTGTGGGCAGTGGCATCAGAGGGTGGCTGAAGGCTGAGATGTGGAATCAGAAAGAAGGTTCCGGGCCTACAGCGAGTGGCTCTGAGGGGTTGCTCACCCCCTCGGAGACCCAGGTCGGCCATCCATTAGGCGCCGAGGAATCGTCCCCCACGTAGAGCCCCCGTGAGAGTCGTGAAGGGACTATGCAGCAGGGACCCGGAGACCCGGAAGGTTCCAGGGTTTGGTGCTACAGTAAGAAAGTTCTGCCCTGGGTCTGACCTCAGTGTCTCCCACCGTGGTTTTATTCCCATGTGGCCGTGGTGGCCAGGCCCCCAGGGGGCCCCCAGAGACCCCACCTCCTGGCACAGTGGGGGTGTTGGCATATACCTTGCTGTCTCAGACCCCTCGCCCTGGGGAAGCCGCCACCCAGGCAGTAAGGACACTGAAGCAGCCTGGCCAGGCAGGCGGTCAGTGTGGCCCGGAGCCCAGGCGTCCTGCCCGCGGCCAGCAGCAGCTGGCGGCCTGTGAATCCCCCAGCCCCAGTCAAGTCTTCGAAGGACCCTGAGCCTGGCTGACGTTTTGGCACAAGGTCACAGGGACCCTCAGCCGTAATCGCATCACCGGGCTTCTCCTGACTCTCTGACCGTGGGTCCGTTCGCTGTCTTAGCCTGCTGTATCTTGGGGTGCGAGAGGACCCCGAGTAGAGGGTTCCTGGGGGGTGGAGGACACAGGACACTTTTGGAATTGGATGCATCTTCCGTGGGGAGACTATTCTGAGAGAAAAACAAGTTACAAAGAATCCAAAAGGCGTTGTCTTCCAAAGTCAGCTCCATGCCGAACGTGGGGCTCCAACTCATGCCCCTGAGGTCAAGCGTCGGATGTTCCACTGACCCGAGCCAGCCTGGTGCCCCGGGGAAAGTCTTCAATTAGCAGTAATCGTACCCCGGATAAACCTCCTTGGCTACAATGCTGCCCCTGCACAAAGCTCCAGTTTAAGGAGAATTGCTCAGGGGCACCTGGGGGGCTCCGTCCGTTGAGCGTTGAGCGACCAACTCTTGATTTTGGCTCAGGTCGTGATCTCGCGGTCTGTGGGTTCAAGCCCCGCGTCGGGCTCTGTGCTGATGGCTCGGAGCCTGGAGCCTGCTTCGGATTCTGTGTCTCCCTCTCTCTCTGCCCTTCCCCCACTCCTGCTCTCTCTCTCAAAAATAAACATTTAAAAAATTTTTCAAAAAACCTAGCAGAACTTTATTCTCAGTGTTCTGAGGCTGGAAGTCCAGAATGCAGGTGTGGGCAGGGCCGTGCTCACCCTCGGGTGCTCTCGGGGAGGGTGCTTCCTGCCTCCTTCGGCTCCTGCTGTCTCCGGGCTCTCCTGGGCTGTGGCCCCCTCGCTCGAGTCCCGTGGCCTCACCCTGTGTCTGCCTGTCTGTCCTCTGTGCCTCTCCTATGAGGATGGTGGTCACTGGCTTTAGGGACCCCCCCCCAGATAATCCAGGGTGACCCGCTCATGTCAGGATCCGTAATTCAAGACATCTGCAGAGACCCCTTTTTGCAAATAAGGTCCCATTCCCAGGCACCGGGGGTGAGGATGTGGACACGTCTTTTTGGGCGGCCGCCGTCCTCCACTGCTGGACGCAGGAGCCCCTGCCGCTGAGCTCACATGGCTCCCAGGAGCTTCCCCGCCTCTGAGGAACAAACTGGGCTCTGTCGGGGCAGGTGCAAGGCGAGCAGGCAGGCGTCCCCCGCCCCGAGGGCAGGGGCCCTGGCTCCCGCCCCGCACAGCCGCAGTCTCTCCCAGCATCCCTGATTTAGAGGGACAGGATTCCCACCGAGGAAGGTCAAGAGAACATGAATTCAACTCACTCGTGCTCCCGCCTCACCTCGTGCTCCAACTCCCCAGCAGCACCTACTTGGTAATCTGTTGCTCTTGGAACTCAGTGCCAGCCGTCACTAAGAAGCCACGAGCAGGTGCTCAGGACGCACGTGTGAATTCCACCCGGCCCTGCACTTGCCGTGGACTACTTGCCTGGCGGCTAAGACAGACGAGTGCGCAGGAGAGGTGCACCTGGTGGGGAAGTTCCAGAGGGCCCCCTGGAGGAGGGGGCTCCAGACTGCAGGCCTAGAGGACATCTAAGGGAATCCAGGAGGCGAGGCACCAGTCAGGAGACGCCCTGACTCTCTCTGTCTCTGTGCCTCTGTCTCATTTCCCAACCTCTGGCCCCCAGCCACTGACCTCTGGCCTCCCAACCAGTTCTGATCCCGAGGCTGTCCCGGGCTGCCTCCTGGGGGACAGCAACCTTTGGCCGCTGGGGGGGGGGGGGGGAGGCAGATGTTCTCTGAGTCACTATTCAACGAGGAAATGGTGTCGATGTTACGACGACCTGTTCGGGGCAGACACAAGGTGCGGCAGTCCTTGTAAAGGAGACTGTGCCTCCACTTTCACTTACATTTCCTCCCCTGCAGCCCCCGCCCCCACCCCCGGCAGGGTTCCGGGACTCCCAAAACCATGTCCCAAGCCAAACACACAGGCAGACTTTGAGCTGGTCGTGTTGGGATGGGAGTGGGGAAGGAAGGGCCCCTGCGGCCGGGGGTTGACCCGCTGCCTTTTTGGTTTCTTTGTTTTACTTTTTCTTTATTTCTCGCTCATCTGTTATTTATTTTGAGAGACCGAGAGGGCACACGTGAGAAGGAGGGGGACGGGGGCAGAGGGAGGGAGGAGGAGAGGATCCCAAGGAGGCCCCGCACTGTCAGCCCAGAGCCCAACGCGGGGCTGGAACCCACCCACCGGGGCGGGCACCTGCTTGCAGCCCGGGGGGGTGGGGGGAGGGGGTGACAGGGCGGCGCGGCGGGCGCGGCGCGGGCGGGCGGGCGGCTCGGGTCAACCCCGGGCCTTTGCTTCCCGTCGGGGCGTGGCCTCTCGGGGCTCCTCCCCCCTGGCCCTGGCCCCGCCTCCCGGCCCGCCTCCGCCCTCCCGGGGTCCGTCCGCTAGAGGGCAGCGCTGCCCGGCGCTGGGCAGGGGCCCGGCTGGCTGGCGGGCGGAGGCCGAGGACGCCCGAGAACCCAGGGGCGGGCGCGGGGGCCGCGGCTCCAGTCTGGGGGAGGGGTCGCCAGATAAAACACCGGGCGCCCGGTTCGGCCTGAATTTCAGAAAGACAACGTTTTTTAGTAGAGGTATGTTCCAAATATGACACGGGACATACTCGGGCTGAGAAAGTAGTCCCTGTTTATCTGAAATCCAACTCCTACAGCGTCCCGCGCTTTTATTGGCTAGACCTGGCGACCCTACCTCCGGGGACCGCACCGACAGCAGCCCGCAAGCAGAGGGAGCCAGGGCGGGGCTGCAGCTCTGGTTCCAAGCTCATCAGCTCAGTGACTGGTGTCCGGGTGGGCCACCGGGAGGCCACACCTGCCCCGAGCGGTGACCCAGGTGGATGTTGGCAGTCGTCCTGGCTGGCATCCAGGCAGAGGCAGGGTGAGGTGGGGCTGAACGGGGGGACCTTGCCTCTCTCTGGCCTCTCACTCGAGGCGGCAGGATTCAGGACTCATTGGTCCAGGCCTCCAGGTGGTAAAGTGTGCGGTGGCTGGCGGTCAAAGGCCAGATCCGGTTGTTCTGGAAAGGTCAGCTGCAGCTGTCCTTAGCGTTCTGACACTCTCCGGGCCTGCATACTGTGCCGCGTGGTCCTGAGCAGGGTCTGCTTCTCTCTTCATCCAGATCCCTCTCCACCGGCCAGGCTTCCGCCTCCACCATGGCCCCTGTGCTCCCGCAGGAGTTTCCTTGGTTATAGTTACACCGTGAATTCACCCGGACTTGAACTGGGTTCGTGAACGGAGCTAGGGGCTCTGACTCACTTTCCACCCCTCGAGGGCTAGAACCCCGCCCCCTTATCTGAGCAAGTGCGCCTGCGCGGGCAGGCTGGGGGCGGTCGCGTGGGGCGGGGTCTCCGCGGAGAAACTGGAGAGCCGAGGGACAGACGGCGCTACCTGAGGCCCGCGTGCAGGTCAGCGGTGCTCGGTCCACGTCCGCGACCGTTGCGTTCTCGGGTCTGCATACCCGCGGGGCCATCGCTGTGCTGGCCACTCTGCCTGCACAGACACACGTCGACCGCTCCTGCCAGCCGCCCTGACCTCCAGAGCTCCTTGGTGTCTTTCTACGGACAGTGTCCCCGATTGTCCCCCGTCTGGTATTCCGTGAGCTGACAGGCTCCACTCCGCACACGCGCTCTCCCTCTGGGCTCCTGAGGGAGGATTCCTCTATCCCGTCGTGCCCTCACTGCCTCATTCATTCATTCATTTGCTCACCAAAAACTGGTGAGGCAGGGGGCTGGGGGGTGGGGGGCCCTGGCCACCCCCAGGCACATGGCTCTGGGACCGAGGCACCGGCAGGGGGACCCACGGAAGGTGAGGCCCCATCTCCCGGGCCCCGCTGGGCCCGGACCGTCGGTGACCCACAGGGGGAAGAGCCGCCAGCCAGTGACGCCGGGTGGAACTCAGGCCCAGGTCTCTGCAGAGCTGGGCCCGCGCCTCCAAACTGGTGCGTCTGAGTCTCCAGATGGGGTGCGCGAGGTGCCTCCGGTGTGGCTCAGGGGACAGACACCCGCCTGGCCACAGTCCGGTGGAGGGGAGCAGACCCCCTGACTTCAGGGCTGCGGGAATTCAGCATATACTTCCCGAAAGGGTGCACGGGGCCTGGTGGGCAGGGCACAGCCTTCCTCTCTCTCGCTCCCGGTCCCCCGGGGCCTTCCCGCGGGCCTCCTTGCAACCCGCCTCACTGACCCCCAGCCCGTGCCAGAGGCAGGATGCCGGCCTTCAGAATGGAGGGCCCCCCGCCCCTTCTCTACCGCTCTTTGGCTCCTGTCTCCCCAGCAGTGAGAGGGCAACAGAGCGGGCCAGGGCTCCTCCAAGGCTCCTCGGCCCCGAGACGCAGCCCCGCAGCCAGCAGCCAAAGCCAGGAGCGGGCGGGGCAGGGCAGAGGGCAGCGGGTGGGCCGGCCTGGGGCGTGCTGGGGCAGCTGATGGAGTCTGGATGCCAGCTGGGCCAAGGGTGAGCTGACCAGAAGGCAGCCTGTCCGAGGAGGAGAGGCCCGCAGGCCTGGTGTCTCACACGCGGCCTCACGGGCCCCCGGGCGCCCATCCTGGCCCACGGTGCACAGATCAGGAAACTGAGGAAGGAAGGGCTGGTCCCAAGTCACCTGGGGGCCACGGGGGCCACCTGGGTCTGGCTCTGGGCTCCGTGTTGCTGGCCGGGGTCCCGGGGATGCCTTCTTGGGTCCCTGTGTCCCTGGGGAGGGGGGCTGGGCGAGGCCACCTGCGAGGACTCATCTGAGACCCGAGGCTCTGGCGGCTGGTGGAGCTTCACGTGGGCTGCTGACCCAAGCCCAGGGGTCAGACGCGCGTGTCTCGGCTGCAGGGGCCGCGTGGGGGCTGCCACGTGGGGGGCCCAGCCCTTCCGTACACCAGGCCTCCAGCCCTGGCTCCTCGTGGGGCCTCCTCTCCCCTGCGCTGTCCAGCGGGGTCCCCCTACCTCTCCACCTTTCCCTCTGTCCCCTTTTGTCCCTTCACGTCCCAGCCAGAAACCCCTCTGGGGAGAGGAGAGGGGTCTTGCTGGCTGTCGCTCTGCGGCTCCCAGACCCTCCTCCCAGCCTGTGACCCAGAAGCCCCAGAAACCACATCCAGATGGTGATGTTGCCCATTGGTGCCTGAGTCCGGGGCCGCACGTCCCAGGCTCCACGTGCCCTGGCCGGCAGCCCTCGCCCTCCCTCCCCGCCTCCCCGCGGCCCTGGCCCTGCCCACTGCAGAGACCTGGGAATTGGGCCCAGAGGCCTCATCTCATCTATTTTTAAGTACAAGCCCATGAAAGATTCACAGGCTGCTTTATTTACAGGTGGCAGGATGGCATGGTGTGCGCGAGAGGCCTGAAACCATGTCGGCCTAGGCGAGCTCAGCCTGAGCGCCCAGGGGCAGCCCGGCCTGGCTTGTGCAGGCCCCCCCGGCCTCCCTCCCCGACGCCAGCCGGGCCCCCTGGGACCGCCCCACCCCCCTCATGCGGGCCAGGCTCCCCAGGCTACTTCCCTTCTTCCCATCCCACCAGAGGCCCGGCTCCCTTGGGCCTTCTCCCCAGGAGGTGCCCCCCAGAAGCGACAGGGGGCTCATGGGGGGCTCCGCCGCCCACCTCCTACCCCTGCCCCCCTATATAACCAGCTGCTCCCTAGCCCGCTTCCCTGATCCTGCGTGATCTCTGAGACACCCCCCTCCTGGGCTTTCGTCCTGCCCCCCCCCCTTACTTCCCCCTGGGGCAGGGTGTCTCCAGACACAAGCGGCAAAGTCAGGAGTGGCCCCTGCTGGGCCAGCCTGGGCCACGTGCTCATTTCATCCCAGCTGTGCTAGGTGGGGTTAGTGTCCCCATTTTACAGACTAGGAAATTGAGGTTCTGGTGCACTGGGTAACTTGGGTGTGAAGCCAAATCTTAGGACTTCGACGGTTAGGTGCCCCACCCCTGTCCCAGCTGCCAAGTGGCGAGGAGGGGTCACACAGTGCTCACTTTATCTTGGCTTCCAGAAGCGGAGAGCCTTGGCCCTTCCCTCCAGGCATGCCACCCAACCCAAGAGAGACACGCAGACCACAGGGCCCCACCCTGCCCCGGAGGAAGGAGGCTGTGGGCGGCCTGGCCTCTGTGGCTCTGCCTGCGGGACCCCGCAGGTCCCCGGGGCCGCCCGCTCCCTCTCCCCCTGCACCAGCACCTGGCACCCAGTGACGTCCCCTCCCCTTGGCTGCAGGCTCACTCGGGCCTCGGGAGGGGGTGCCAACCCAGCCTTGATTATGTCACCTGGTGTCATGTGCTGTCTGGCTTAGTCCCAGCAAATGCCCAGGAGGGCTCCCAGCTGTTACCCAGCAGGGACCAGGGCGGACTCATCGCCGGGTCACCTGGGTCACCGCGGGAACTCGGGGCACTTAGCATGTCAAACCAGAGTGTCCCTGCTCTGGCCATGCTCTGGGGAGGAACCTGAGGGGAGCCCTGCCAGTCCCCACCTATGTGGGAATCACTGATTTTAGAGAACATCTCTTTTCTCAGTATCTCCACCAACCCAGAAGATTCTCTGGGGTTTCACTTTCTGGAAACAAAAAGGTTTTGTTAGCTTTCCAAATAGGACGTTACAGGATTGAGTCTGTCTTTC
>NW_024412657.1:850639-851629 GCF_014898765.1 Herpailurus yagouaroundi | reverse complement strand
CAGCTGTGTCCTCTCCTTCTGTCCTGGTGCCGTCTGCCCAGGGGGAGGTGAGTCCTCCAGCCTGTGGACACAGGGAGACGCCAGCCGGGCTGTGGACACTGACACGAGGCGGTGGCCCCTCAGACTGGGAACAAGACGGAACCAGGATTCTCTCCCAGGTACTGACAGGTGTAAGGCGGCTGAAATGCTAGGGCCACCCGGGAATGGGCCACCGTGCCCACACAGGGAACCCCATCTCCCTTGGAGCCAGAGCTCCCCATTCATCCTAAGAGCGAAGCTTTCGTATTTTGAGCGAAAACAGGCCAGTTTGGGGGGTGGGTGCCAGGAGACTGTGTCGGTGGCGGGTTGCCTCAGCATCTGAAACACCCAAGGGACCTCTAAGACTGTTCTCCATGCCCTTGTCAGGCATACGTGTGCGTTCCGGAAATTGCAGGAGACACAGCACCCTGGCCACCCAGGACAGTAGCACAGGAAGGAGACGTGGCCTTACAACCTCGGCCTGCTCTGTGGGACCTGTTGGCCGCCGCAGCGGTCTTCTGGGCGCCCAGGCAGGGCCCCTCCCTCTACCCCGAGCCAACGCTAAGGGCACCGATGCCGCCAGGCCGGCCGATCGCTGAGCCGATGTGAACGCAGTCGCCTGATATCTGCTCCTGGAGGCGCACCAACAGTGGGTGAGCGGTGACGCAGTGTTCCTGGCACGCAGAGCAGACACCCACCCCCCAGCCCCGCCCAGAAACCCGCCCCATCCCTACGGCCTCCGCGGTGCGCCCACCAGGCCGGTAGAAAGAGAACGCCCGACGGCCGGCCGGCCGGCCGGCCGGGTCTCCCTGCAACTGCCAGAGGAGACCCGAAGGCGCTGATGGCCCAGGCCGCCGTTAGTCACTGGGGCGCGGTTGTTCGGCCACCGGGCCGCCAGGGCCGTGGCGTCCTTGGGTCGCCTTTGGAGCTCCGGTTCCGGGCTAAGGGGCAGCGGGGATGCGGGGGGACACG
>NW_024412657.1:830319-845639 GCF_014898765.1 Herpailurus yagouaroundi | reverse complement strand
CCCAGGCCGATTGTGCTCTGTTGGCTGGGGTGGGTGGAGTTATTAGGTCGTCTTCCCCATCCTGGGAGGAGAGGCCCTTAATACACCCATTTGACAGAAAAATAAAGCTTTTCTGTGCTGCCTGTGTGAGAAGTAGGTTCCGCCGCAGGGTCAGGAGATCCTGGTAAGAGCCGCTTAACCAAGAGGCTTTACTCTTTTGTGCATCGAGGGAGACCCAGAGCCGGGCCGCCCAGATCCACGGAAAGCTTCCAGCCCCTCCGGCCCCGTGGCTCCGCCGTTCTCGGGGTCCGGGATGCCGCTGCTGTGGCAGGGCCACTGGGGGTTGGCCCGCGTGCTTCTGCGTCCATCCGAACTGTCAGGACCCAGGTGGCATAGCTCTTAGCTTCGAGGAGGTGGGGGGTGGGGGCAGCGAGGCACGGTTTGTGCAGCCGATGCGTTGTTTCGGCTGGAGACCGGGGGCTTATCGATGCCGGTCAGGGTTTGAACCCAGAACAGCCCAGCCTCTTAGCCAGCCACTCGGTGGTCCTGCGGGGGTGCACGGAGGGGGGCACGGTGCAGTCGGGAAGTCATGTGGCACGTGGGCGCCGGCCGGGGGTCCTGGTGTTGCGGGAAGGTCTGCCTTTGTTTTTCTTGGGGTAGGACGGCCAGGGGCAGTGTCCTTCCCTGGATGTGCTGCTCGGAGCCCTGGAGACCCTGCCTGGGGACTAAGAGCTTGCCGGCCCCCCCTCCTTCCAGCCCCCTGGTGTGCACCCCATTCCCACACAGCCCCTCCTAACACCTCTGGGCGTCCTACTGCACAGGCTGGAAACCCCACCCCACCCGGCCCCTGTCCCCTCCTTGTGCTCCGACACGTCGCACACGTAGAAAACATTCCTGCCCTGCCAGGTGGCCTCTCTGGAGCCTCCTGTCCCCTGAGCAGATCAATGGCTCCATGCTGCCTTCCTGGCAGGGCTGTCCCCCAGAAGAACCCGCTGAGACCTCGTTCTCGGGGCGGCGGGGGCGGGGGGGGGGCGGTGACGGGCACAAACCCAGAGGGGCCTGGCTGTGGGCTGGTGCACCTCCCCCGCCCAAGTCCAGGGGCTGGGGCAAAGGTCAGCAGGTGGCCTGGGGCTGGCCTTGAACTTCCTTCCAGCTGCTGGGGCACAGTGCTGGCTGGGGGGTGGGGGTGCGGGGGGGGGGGAGGGCTCTCACTGTCATCCGCTTTGGATTCTTACCTGCTTGCGACACCACATTTCACTCTTCAGTTGCTCCCAGGGTCGCAGCCTCCTGGGCTCAAGGCCCACACCCTTCCCCTTTCACAGGCAGACGTGAATGCTTAGTGAGGTCAGGTGCATCGCGCAAGGTCATGGCCAGAGAAGGGAGCCAGGATCCGGATCTGCCTCACCTAGAGCTTGCGAAGGCCCCACGTGTCCTCAGGCTAAGTGCAGAAGGTCTGAGGAGCCTGGGCTCCCCTGGGGCGCTGGAAGGATCTGTGGCGTCCTAGTGCTCAGAGGTTCTAGGTGGTTCTGGGTTGGGTAGAGGGCTCCTGAGAAAGATCCAGGAAGGGCCAGGACAGCCCATCTATCTGCTCGACGAACCATCCTGCTCCCGGGGGCCACGCGCCATGAGGTGGAAAGGTGGCACCTGTCACCCACCTGGCAGCGGGCACCCACCAGGCCACCTGGGCTCCACCTGGGGAGGTGGAGTCACGGAGTTGGGGGCTAGGGATGGAGAACAGCCCCCAGAGCTGTGCGGCCGAGTCCCCGGGGCCAGCACCGGGGACACCCGGCTCCCAAGAGGGCGGCCCCCCTACGCTCTGCGGCTGCCCGAAGGGTCCAGTGGGGCTAGTGGGGCTGGGCTCAGGACAATGGCGGCTGCTTTGGGCTGGCCGAGTGGGGACAGTGTCGCTTCTGCCTGGGTGGTGTCTCCAGAACCTCAGGGAAGGGAGGGAGGCCTCACAGCAGCTTCTGGAGTTCGGTCTTGCAATCCCGAGTCTTCACCCCCACCTCCGCTTGCCCTTTGCCTCGCATCTTCTGTTTGTTTTCGGAAAACCGGGTTAAGAGTGGGTCCCGGCCCACCTGGCGTCCCTGCGGTGTGACCTTGGGCAGGGGGCTTCACTGCTGAGCCTGGACTTCCTCCGTGGGGTGGATGTCCCGGGCGTGCCCACCTCGCGGGGCTACTGTCTGAGCCGAATGTGAGGGTTCCGTGCGAGGCGTGGGGGAGGGGCGTGCCCACCTGCCACGGCTCTCCGGGGGTGGGGGGGGGAGCCCCGCTTCCTGTCCCTGGAGGCGCGCGCGGGGCACCCAGAAGCGTCCTCGCTTTGCTTCCTTCACGTTGAGAAACTCTTAAAACGTTCACCTCGCTCACGCTTTTACGGAAGACCTTGGAGTGACGTGACGTCAGGAGAGGGAGAGGTGGGGGCGCGCTGCCTCCAGAGACTATGCTGTGTCCCCCGGGACGCACCGGTGCCTCCTCCAATCCCAGCGTGCACCTTGCTTTGGCAGCCTGCCCGGGTCACGGCAGCTGCCGAGTGTCGTGATGCATGTGTGTGTGTGTGTGTGTGTGTGTGTGTGCGCGCGCGCGCGCGCGCCCAGCACGCTGCCTGAGGTCCGCACGCGGTATTCCCCGCAGTTCTGGAAAAACCAGTCCGCAGCCAATGCCTTCCAGTAGATACAAAGAGAAATCCTGACAGAGAAGGGAGAGAAGTCCTGGAGACAGCCGGGGACGGCCACATCTCAGTGGGGGTGTGTCGGTGCTACCGAGCTGGACGTTTAAGAACGACTAAGGTGATAAATTTTATGTCACGTGTATTTTACCACCATTTTTAAAGAGAGGGAGAGAGAGAGAGACAAAGAAAGGGAGAAAGAAGAGGGCAAGTGGCTCTACCAGAGAGAATGCCGAGCACTTGCGCGTGTGGCCCGAGATCCTGTGCGGCGGCGGGAGGCGCCCCGAGTGAGTGGGGGTCTCCCTGCCTGCCCTGCCTGGCGCCCCGCGAATCCACCTCTCCCTGGGGCGGGCGACACCTGGACGGCTGCTGTTTTCTGATTCGGACCACCCTGGAGGGGCGCAGGGCCGGCCTCAGCATCGGATCCCGGGAGAGGCACCTGATTTCCTGGTGGCAATTTCCCATCGCCGGGCAATGCCGACCTGCCCTCCAGGCCTGGCTGTGCCGGCCGCCCGAGGGCTGATGCCAATTCCCCTCTAGATGCAGCCAGGGTTCTGGTTCCCATGTGCTTCGCTCTGACTGCTGGTGAAACGGAGGCTTTTGCCTGTTTACTGGCCATTTCCATCGTTCCTCTTTGCGAAGCACCTGCTCGTGACCCCTCCTTGTCCCCTCGGTCCTCACAGTGACCGAGAAGTGGTCTTTGCAGATGAGAAACTGGGGCCCGTGGAAGGCCAGCAGCCGGCTAGTGCAGCCCCGGAGCGGGAAGGGATGTACGGGCAGGTGTGGCCTGAGCTGGCCGAGGCTGGCCGGTCCGGGGAGGGAGCTGGCCTAATCACCTCGCCCAGCAGCCCCACGTTAGCTGCTGCGCCTCCCTGGGGCTCAGTGTCCCCATCTGCAACACGGGGCAGCTTGCAGACGCACGGCCAGCCCTGAAGCCTCAGCTCACAGGGGGCCCCCGGAGGAGCCGGACCCACAGACACAGGGAGTGGGAGGGAGCGGGGGGAGGGGAGGGTCCGGGTTCAGTGGGACAGAGTTGGGTCTGGAGGGTGAGGTGGTCCTGGGACGGTTGCACAACCGTGTGAATGTGCGCGATGCCGCTGGGCTGTGTGTGCGCAGTTTTAGGTCATGTGTGTTTTACGACAATTTAAAAAACTGGAGTCTGGCTTTGACTCCAGCGCTGAGTCTCTGCTCTCCTGAGAGCCATCGCTGGGCCTTGGGCGGTTTCTTCACCCTTCTGTATAAAGCGGGAAATCCCTCCCTTCCCATCAAGACCATGGACGGCCTCGGCTAACTCAGGGGCTGGAGGGCACCCGAACCTTCGGGGAGAAGGAGACACTTCTGGGTCAGGAACCCTTGGGTCCGTGGGGGCACATCTTTAGTTGCCTGCCCCCCCCCCCCCCCCCCGCAGGGGATGGGAAAGACCCAGGGGCCCTGCAGGGAGTTGACATGACACTGAGCCTCACGCCTTGGGCTCCGTCACCCCAAGGACCCCTGATGGGTCCCTTCCGGGGTACGAGCAAAGCGTCCCAGGCCACTCTGCCTTCCTGTGTTCTCCAAGGCCGGCCAGCACCTGCAGGCACATCCCCACAGACATACCCACTCACACCCGCCACATGCTGCTTGGAGGCGGCCCCTGAGGGTCCCCGATGCTCCAGAGCAGCTACCTGCGGGGGCGGGGGCAGGTGGTGTCCCAGGCCCGTGTGCATCCTGGCTCCCTTCCTCTCTCGCCTGTGCCCTCGGGGAGTTTTTAATGTTTATTTACCTGAGAGAGAGAGAGAGTGAGCAGGGGAGGGGCAGAGAGAAGGAGACACAGAATCTGAAGCCGCCTCCAGGCTCTGAGCTGTTGGCACAGAGCCCGACGCGGGGCTCGAACCCACGAACCGCGAGATCATGACCTGAGCCGAAGTCGGACGCTTAACCGACTGAGCCGCCCAGGCACCCCTATAATTATTATTTTTTAAATTTGATAAGTAATCTCTACACCCAACATGGGGCTCGAACCCACAGCCCTGAGATCAAGAGGGGCACGTTCCACCGACTGAGCCAGCCGGGCGCCCCTCCACGTTGGGTTTTTAGTCGCTGACACAGCCAGGAACCAGACCCAGGCTGGCCCTGGGGGCTCTCAGCCTCCAGCCTCCTTCCAGCTGAGTCTCCCACTTGGCTGAGCAGGCAGGGGTGTCGGGGTGAGGGCGGGGTCACACGGGCAGGTCCCTGGAAAGCAGATGTGGAAGTGGGCGCCCTCCCCTTTGCCAGAGGGCAAGCCGGGGCTCCGTCTGCCGTGGGGATCTCTGCTGTGTCTCTGTGTCCAGTCCGGCTGCGGGCCAGCGGGGCCCTGCTCACTGATGCTGTCTCTCTTTAGCATCATCAGTTGGTTTGTCCGGACCTTCAAGTACGTATTCGGCCTTCGCTTTGACATAAAGGGCCGCCAGAAGTTGGAGGTGGACCACCCGTGTGTCATCATTTCTAACCACCAGAGCATCCTGGACATGATGGGTAAGGCGGGGCCGCGGAGGGGCTGGTGGGAGAACTGGCCCTTCCCAGCTGCAGGCCCAGCCCGGGACCCTGCCCCGGTCTCTGTGGGGGAGATGCTTCAGGGAGGTAGAGCCCGGGCCCGGATGAGCCGGCGGGCGAGGGGATGCTGACCCGGGCCAGCGGGACCCGTCCCTCCCTGCAGCCACACAAAGCTGCATGTGCCTGACGCTGCGCATGGGGCGCTGACGGCTGGCAGTTCTGCTTCACTCCCTCCCTTTGCGGGCGGGAGGCAGGGGTGGCTAGTGGGAAGGCATGATCGGCCCAGGCCTGTTGGTGGTCAAGGCACGGGGCTGGCGCTCTCCTCCTTGGGAAAGATGGCTGCCAGGCTCTGAGCACGGCCTCCACCTGCCTGGTGTCCCATGGCCACCTGCAGGCCTTATGGAGGCCCTACCCAAGCGCTGCGTGCAGATTGCCAAGCGGGAGCTGCTCTTCATGGGGCCTGTGGGCCTGATCATGTACCTCGGGGGTGTCTTCTTCATCAACCGGCAGCGCTCCAGGACCGCCATGACCGTGATGGCCGACGTGGGCGAGCGCATGGTCAGGGAGAATGTGAGTGTGGGCGTGATGGCCGCCGGGGGGGCAAGCGCTGGTCAGGGACAGTGTCAGTGTGGGTGTGATGGCCGCCGTGGACAAGTGTGTGGTCAGGGACAGAGTGAGTGTGGGCGTGATGGCCGCCGGGGACAAGTGCGTGGTCAGGGACAGAGTGAGTGTGGGCGTGATGGCCGCCGTGGGCAATCGCGTGGTCAGGGACAGTGTCAGTGTGGGCGTGATGGCCGCCGGGGACAAGTGCGTGGTCAGGGACAGAGTGAGTGTGGGCGTGATGGCCGCCGGGGACAAGTGCGTGGTCAGGGACAGAGTGAGTGTGGGCGTGATGGCCGCCGTGGGCAATCGCGTGGTCAGGGACAGTGTGAACGTGGGGTTCGGGCCTGTTCGGCACTGCACAGGCTGCCACGTTGTCGTGCAGAACGGCCCTCAGGAGCAGTGCCTACGCGTTAGCGGCGGTGGTCTCGGCGAGGAGCGGGGCTCCTTTGGAGGGGACGGGTTGTGAGGTTCCGCTCCAGCTGCCCCTCTCTCCCCTGCAGCTCAAGGTGTGGGTCTACCCTGAGGGCACGAGGAACGACAACGGGGACCTGCTACCTTTCAAGAAGGGTGCCTTCTACCTGGCGATCCAGGCCCAGGTACGCCAGGGCAGCGCCCTCTCCGGGGAGGGGGGCAGGGAAGCGGGTCCCAGTCGGCTTCAGGCGGAAGGCGACTGCCTGGCCACCGCCCCTCGGCACCTGCTTCCTGACCTGTGACGGAGGTCAGGAATTTCTTCGGGCCTCTTCACCCACTCTGAGCACTAGGGCTGGTGGCTGATCGGGTCCAGTGGGCAGTGGGATTCACGCTTGTCACCGGGGCACCCGTGCCTGGAGCTCCAGCACCCCCGGGTTGGAGCTGGCCAGGCAAGGGGCCCCCGCAGGGAGGCTGGGGTCGGCGTAGAAGGCAGAGGCGGCGGGCCTGTTTGCTGAGCGCCCGGGAAGGCCGAGTGCTCGTTGGGTCCCGCAGAACCGCTGGCTGGAGTGGGGTTTCGGGGGCACCAGCGGGTCCAGAGGGGCAGGGCTGGGCAGAGCCGGAGGCGGGCCTGGAGAGAGCGAGCTGTGAGCTCTGTGCTGGGCCGTTGTGCTCTGGCCCAAGGCGCAGTTTGTCCAAGAGGGGCTTGGGGGTGGTGCCGGGAGAACCTGGGGGCGCATCCGTCGGCGGGGCAGGGTCTCCTGGTGGGGAACGGGCGCCCTGTCCCACTCCCTGTCGGGGGGTGTTCGTGTTGGGGAAAGTCATCGTCTGGGGTCAGGGGAAGGGGCTGTCCTCCTGCCCAGTTGGGGTCTGGGAGGGGGCTGGGCAGGGGTCTGCTCGCCTGATCCCCACCTGTGCCGGGTGGCCTCTGGCGCCCCCTGGTGTCTGGCCCCGAGCACGGCTCGCAGGGGCTCCCAGCTCACACACCCGATGCCCTGGGTGCCTGGGGCGGAGGGGCCCTGAGCCCGGCAATGCCTCAGCAAGGCTCTCTCAAGCCCTGGACCTGCGGCCCCTCCAGCTGGGAGGTGGAAGGCACCCCTGCCACATGCCTGGGGCCGATGTCACTTCCCTGGGCTGGTGGCATGAGAGAGAGGGGTGGTGGGAGAGGGGACACTGAGGTGTGGCAGAGCTGGGGGGAGACGGCCTCAGCCAGGAGCTTGGGCATCTTCCCCTGTCCTCTCCCCTGGTTAGAGCTGCGCCGGGATGGGGGAGGGGTGGGCCCAAAGACCTCAGTAACCTCCTGCTAAACTGGACAGGACCCTGACCCCCCCCCCCACCCCTCCCCTGGGCCATCAGGACCGTAGGGGCACCGATGTGTATCATAAGGACATGTGCCAGCCCAGGAGGCTTCCTGGTGGAAAGGAATACTTGAGTGAAGATATGTGGGATGCGTTTACGGAACTCTGGGCCACCCAGGGCGTGAAAGGTGTCCCCGGCCCAGGGGTCAGTATGCAGAAGGGCCCTGAGGCAGGTCAGCACATCTGTGCGGCCATGGCACTCCCAGGACCTCCTCAGGCCGAAGGCAAGCGGGTGGCCAGGCAGGGCTCCCCGGTGGCTCATTCTTGGGGCTCCCGGTGGGCAGGGATGGGCTCCTGTGTGTCCTCAGGCACCGTGGCTTCCTGTCCACAGGTGCCTATCATCCCCGTGGTTTACTCCAGCTTCTCCTCCTTCTACAACTACAAGACGAAGTTCTTCACCTCAGGTAGCGGCCCCCCCCCCCCTCCACCGGTCCCCACACTCGGGCATAGCACCCTCGGCCGTAGGACACCCAGAACCCCAGTGGGATAGTTCCCGTCTCTGGGAGGTTCCTCTAGGCCAGACCCTGCCCCTCCGTGATCATGTGGTGAGTGGAGAAGGCAGGCGGGACTCTGGAATCCCAGCCACGAGCTGAGGCGGGCAGTAGTGGGCCCATTTCCCAGATGAGGACACAGAGGCTGGCAGAGGATGGGGTAGGTGCCCGAGTTCATACACACAGGCCCAGGCTGGGCAGCGGCCTCCCAGGTACCCCTGCGCCCACCAGCCAGGGAACTCGGGGCCGCTACCCTTCCTTCCAGACCCTAAGTGTGGGCACCCGGTGCCTGGGTGGGAGGGTGGGCCAAAGGTTGAAGGGCAGTGGGGGGAGGAGCCTTGCTGTGTCCCGCCCCCAGATGTGAGACTCCCGACCACCTAAACCATCACGGGGGATGAGAGTGTGATGGCGGGTGTGGGTGCCCGGGAGGGCGCAGAAGTGTTCAGCTTGGCAGGGCTGGTAGGGGCGCCTAGAGCCGTCAGACCCTGCAGAGCGTGTACTTTGGAGCTTTGGTTGTGTCACTTATTCTCCGTTAAAAACCAACCATCTGAGACCAGGGTGTCCAGGAAAGAACCCAGCCTGGTGGGGCCTTGGGAGGCTCCAGGGAAGGCCAGTGGGCGGCCGAGGAGCAGGAGGCAGGGGGTGTGGGCGGCGCGGGAGCCAAGAGAGGCCGCGACACGGGCGCCCGGACAGCAGGTGCTGGCGGGGGCCCCCAGGCCGCTGATGCCCCACCCCCCCCAACAGGAACGATCAGGGTGGAGGTGCTGGATGCCATCCCCACCAGTGGCCTCACCGTCGCTGATGTCCCCAAGCTTATGGATAGCTGCCACCAGGCCATGAGGACCACCTTCCTCCGCATCTCCAAGACACCCCAGGAGAACGGGGCCACCGCAGGGCCTGGTTCCCAGCCCGCCCAGTAGCCGAAGCGGGGCAGGACCTGGGGGCAGGACGGGGCCGACCGGGGGCAGGGCCTGACTGGAGAATGGACCGAGGGACCTCCTCCCCTGCCCCAGCTGCTAAACGTCACTGTGTCCTGCTCCTACGTGGTTCTCCCCGCTTTGGTTTCGCCCCGGATGCAGGCCACTGCTTCCTGTCACGGGCCTCGGATCCAGGCCTCCGATGTCCCCCAGGAGAGTCAGCTGGACCCTCCTCACGGAGCCCACCCTTGGGCCTCCCGGATCTGGGAGCAGGCCTGGGCCCAGACGGGCTGGCGGCCTCGGGGTGGATGGCCGGCGCTGAGACACTTTACCCTCCTGCCTGGGCCCGCGGGGTGCAGAAGCGGGGTGCAGGGCGGGCCCTCCGGGAGAAACGGGACTCTAGGTGGGGGCCAGACACCGGGTCCTGTGCAACCGGGGCCTCGGAGAGCCAGAAAGCAGAGGTCCTTGCTCCGCTGGCCTCGGGGAGCAGGGCGGCCGCCCGGGCACCGCTTTCCGTTGTTTTTTATAAAGGAACTCTCTGGAGTGCCTGGTGACTCGTGATCACGCAGGGGGCGGGCGGGACGCCACAGCCCTCGGCTCCCGTGCGCGTAGCGTGGGCGCCTCTGCCTCCCCGCTCCAGGGGCCAGGCCCACGATCATCCTGCATTGCTGTCTTCCGCGGGTGGGGGTGTCCACCTAAGTGGGCTGTGGGCATCCTGGGGATCTGGGGAAGGAGGCTGAAGATCTGCTCTTTGCCCCCTGGGGTTGCCACCTAGAGGCTAGTTTCGCCTTCCGGAAATCACCTGCTCCAGCCCCTGCCGCAGAGGGAGGACCGGGACCCTCTAGAGGAGGCTGTATAGAGGGGCTGTGTGGCTGCAGCCCCCTGCCCTGCCCCACGGCTGCCACCTTTCCCTCCCCCCAGGCAGCAGGTGTCCCCTCCCCCCAGGCAGCTTCAGAATGCCCTCCATGATCCACCAAGGACACAGCGGCTCCTGAACCTTCGCTTTATTCTGACACAGATCACAAAAGGCTCCCCGATGTGCTGCCCAGCGACAAAGACCCTCGTACCTTCCCTCCGCCATGGGCCCGCTGGTGGGGGTGCAGAGGTGCCGGCCAGGCGGAGGCTGGATTCATACCTAGGAGGAACGAATCCCGCCCCACCCAGCACCATGGTGACCGGCTCTCAGGAGCCAGAGCCGGGAACCCGTCACAGCTCCTTCTTGCAGGAACCTGTGGGCGGGTGAAGGGCTGAGGTCAGAGGTCAGTGCCCCCCCCACCTCCCCCCCCCCCCCCCCCCCGGGCAGGGCGGCCCCCCCCCCCCGCCCTCTGGCCCCAGCCCCCAGAGCCCTCAGGCTCCCAGGGAGCTCCGTGGGTGGGGAGGTGGGCACCGGGACCCCAGCACTCACAGGACCCCAGCTGCTCCTCCAGGAAGGAGATCTGCTCACTCAGAGAGTCGATGCGGTCCAGCTGCTGGAAGGAGTGAGCCAGGAGGCTTCCGGGGTCGGGGAGCCCGTGCTCCAGGGCCCTGGAGGCCAGGCTATGCAGCGGGGCCAGCACCAGCTGCAGCTTCTGTGGGGCAGGCAGAAGGTTCCCTCTCTGCTCCGCAGCTGTTAGGGAGCACTGGCCAGGAAGGCTTGCCGACGCCCACACCCAGCTCTGCAGGGCCCTGGGTATTCACCCGAGGGAGCTTCTGGGCCAGGAGGGCCAGACGGGGGGCCATAGGGGGACACCACATGGGCCCAGTGACGGTCCCCAAGGCCCAGGGTCCCGGGTCAGGGGATCTAGGAGGGGTGGACCAGAGCTCTCCAGGGGTCATCGAGCCAACGGGCCCATGGAAAGACGGCAGGGACGAGGGTAGCGGTGGGCCTGGGCTCGGGCCCTCCGCCCGCCTGAGGGGGCGTGGCCAAGCTTGGTCCCTCCTCCCCTGGGGCTCCCAGGCATCAGCCCGCTGCCCCTGCCAGGCCCCGGCCGTCAGTACCCAGGAGGCCTCCTTCCCGGGACCACCTCCACCGAACCCCGCAACCACTCTGAGGGTCTGAGCTACGTGACGGGAGACAACGGGGGGGAGGGGGGGGTCCCGGCCCAGGCCTCACCTGTTCCAGCACGTCCACCCTTGACCGAAGCCTCTGCACCTCCTCCTCGACTGTGCCGTCTGTTCCTGGGGAGATCCCGGTGCTGAGTCGGGCAGGCCCAGCCCCACACCCCAGGCTGGCTCCTCACCTCCCCCGGGAGACCTCCCGGCCTCCGCCGAGTGTGGGGCACGGGTCTGGAGACGGGGGCTCAAGCCCCAGCGGTCACAGACCCAGCTGCCGTCGCGAGCCCACCCCTACGGCAGGCGCCCAGGCAGGCCCGCAGACCACCTCCGCACGCCTCGGTGCCCCCCGCCCCGGCCCCCACGCTGTGCCAGGGGCCCCGCGGTGCTGAGTGGTCCGAGCCGAGGTCCACACTGCGCTCCTGGTGCCAGGCTGCCGACAGCGCATTATTACTCACGGTACGAGTTTGAAGTGTCACAGCGCGTACCAAAAGTAATAATGTCCCGTCGGCAGCGGAGGTGTGGCTTCTCCCGGCTGCCCGGGCAGGGGCCGCGGAGAAGACGCGGGGTGGGGGCCTTCTTCCACTCTCTCGGCTGAGGTGAGGCCCCCTCTCGGCAACCCGTCCCGTGATGCGCCGGGGGGGGACGGCCACCCGCCTTTCCCCTGGGGAAGATCCCCCACTTCTGCCCGGGTCAGGGAGATGGCCTGCCGCCCCGGGGCTGGCTGCCCCCACGGTGGCGGGCACAGATCGGCAGGGTGACGCCCAGCCCCCTCTCGGGCCCTCCCTGTCCCACCTCCCAGCACAGCAGCAAGGACGCGGGCAGGGGCAAGGGGGAAGCTTACCTGTTGTGGGGTTCGGGGCTAGCCGGGGGGTCCCTCTCTTGGGCAGGCAGAGTGCACCATCTGCGGACGGGCTGTGCCCCTCCTGACACCGGCACGAGTAACTGCCCGCGGTGTTGACGCAGTGCTGGGGGCAGGGGCCCCGTCCGGTACTGCATTCGTCCACGTCTGCGGGAAGAGGGGTGTGGGCAGGGAGGGGCACCCACGCTGAGCCCCCTTAACACCCGCCAGTCGGCAGGCCACCCGGGACACCCAGGGTGGCGTCCACAGGACCCTTCCCCTCCGGAGGGACGGGAGCCAGCCTCACCTGTCTGGCAGGTGTCACCCTGCCATCCTGGAGGGCAGTGACAGTGACCGGGCCGGACACAGCTCCCTCCGTTCTGGCACGGGGGCTGGCACACTGCTGTTGAGGGAGAGGCCCGTCACGGACCGAGGGGGGGGGGCCCCAGGGCCCTGCAGGGGTGGCAGCCGGGGAAGGGGCGCCGTGCAGCAAGGAGGCGCTCCACTCAGGCGAAAGCAGCAGGTGCTCTGCCCGGGGTCTGGAAAGGGGGATGGGGTGTGGCATGACCAGGCCGCAGGAGCAGTCGGCTGACTGGCCGACTGGGTGCTGTGGGGCCCCTGGGGCGGCCCTGCACCTCTCACCTGCTCCACAGGCCCTGGGGAGTCCACTGGTCCTCTTCCAGCCGGGGCAGCAAGCGTAGCGAGGCCTGGTGGAGGCCGGCCCGGGGCTGCGACGGTAGGCAGTCCTGTAGATGGTCCTGCGGGGTGTGCGGGGGCAGCGGGGCGTCAGCGGACCCGGGCTGGTCCTCCCAGCTCTTCACCGGCCTTCCCTCCCCGGGGGGCCGGGCCTCTGGATGCTGAGGGTGCCCTCCTGGGCCGGGACCGCTCAAGCCCCCAGTGCAGGAACCACCTGCGGCCTGGGGTCCTGGACGCCCAGCCCCGCTCTGAGCAGGCCCAGGAAGGGGTGACTCCCGAGTGGAGCTTTGCCAGCCCCTCCTTGGCCGGCCTGCCCAGTGGCAGGTGCACGGGACAGGGCCCCACCCCTCACTGGGCGTGCATCTCAGGGTCGCAGCCTGGGCCCCACCCACACTGCCCCCACCTTCTTGGCCAGCTGGGGGTGCGGGGATATCCCACAGGGAGGTCTTTGAGAACCCCCGCAGAAAGCAAAATCTTTTTTAAGACAAGTTGCCAGCTGACGACGGGAGACACGCCCCCTCGTGCTGGCCACTGGGATGTCCTGGGTGTGTGGGGGCAGGGTCTCTGTCTGGTGACCGCTGGGGCTGTCACGGGGAGAGGGGGACCCACTGGGGCTCCGAGGCAGGTGTCGGGGAGGCAGGCATCTCAAGCGGTAAGAACTTGTAGCCAGCCATGCCGGGAGCGGGCGGGCCCCCCTGAAGGCAGAGGGGAGCGGGCAAGATGGGCGACCCCCTCCGGAGATGGGGGGGGCGGGCAGGGAGGAGATGCTGTCTGAGCCTAATCACAGCCACGGCCTGGGACCAGGACCGGCCTAAGTCGACAGGGACGCCGGCCTCTGCCGTCCACTCAGTGAGTCCTTTGACCCCTCCGGGCCCGGGTTTCCCAGCTTGGGGCGACCCGCCCTCCTGGGCCTCAGGGTTTATGTGTGGCAGATGGGGGCCCTGCCGGGAGCGGGGGGCACTCACCGGTAGGTGCTGCAGGCTCGGTGCCCGTCACAGGTGGTGAGGTAGGGCTGGTAAGCCCGCTGCACAAAAGACTCAGACTCGGGGCCCCTGGGAGCCCCGACGGCACACACCTTGCGGCTACAGAGGAGGGGGGAGCAGCGTGTCAGCCCGGGGCTCCCGGAGCCCAGACTCTGGGGAGGGGCCGAGGGCTCCTGTGGGGGCCCCCCCCCGCCCCCCCCCCCGCAGTGGCCAGAGGGCCGACTCACCCAGGCCGGAAGACGTGCTCAGTGCCGCCCACTGCCAGCACCAGGAGCCACCCCAGAAGCAGCTCCCTGGAGTCACACATGGCCCGTGCGTCCCAGCGGGTTGGCCTTCTCCTGACGGTGGCCTGGAGCACAAGGCACAACCCCCTAAGTCCCTCTGCGGACCCCTCCTTGAGCCCGTACCTCTGCGGCTGCGGGCGACGGCGCCCTGGGTCTGTGACACCCGTCCCGCGCAGCCGCTTCCCCAGCAGGAGAGCCCCAAGGCCAGTGCCAGCCCCGTCCTCCCCCAACCCGTCTCAGCAGGTGAGGCCGGCCCTTTGCCAGTCACGGGGGCCCAGGACCAGAAGCCGGCACCCTCACGGTGGGGGCGGAGGCACGTTGGTCTGGGTGAACCGTGAAGGTGTCTGTGGCTCCCGCAAAGTTCACCTGGGAAGGTGGGGGCCCGGGGGGAGCCTCTGCACCCGTTCTAACGCCCTGGCTAGCGCCCTCCTTGTCCCGGCAGCACAGTACCAATCTCAGTCTGCACACGGGGCGTTAGTGAGCAGAGCTGGAACCCAGCCCAGCTGGCTTGGCCCTCGGGCCCTCAGTGTCCTCATCTGCCAAATGGGGAGCCAGCCGTGGCGGGGGGGGGGGGGGGGTGGGGTGGACAAGGAGGGTGCAGGCGTTCAGCATGCGGGAGCCACACGGTCCTGAGAACGGGGCAGGGCCTGCGTATAGGAGGGGGTCACTCCTACACTGGGGTCTGACCGGTCTGGCCCAGGGATCCCAGGACAGCGGGGCGGGGGGCACTGGAGGAGCCCTTCCCACATGCCAGTGGAGCCAGAGGCCATCCCTCTGTGCTGTGGATGGAAGTCAAGGAGGCTGGGAGAGCATTCCTCGGAATGTGAGCAACCCCAGCCCAGAACTGCTGGTCTGCAGCACGCTGAGGGCGCTGTGCGATCTGGGGGGCTACCAGCTATGCGCGCAGCCAAGCATCTGGGTAGACGGGGAGCTCCCCGCCCCCATGCTCCAGGCACGCCACCCGAGGCCCCCAAGGGGCTGGGTCCCACCCACGTGGGCAGCGCCTGGCCCTACGGGGCATTCAGCAGGGAAGCACACAGCAAAAAGCTGAACTTCTGTGGGGGCAGGAGGTAGAATCGGGGTAGTTCGCCCCCTTCTCTGGGACACCACAAGGGTCTCAAGAGGCCCCTTCTCCAGCTCTGACAGCTGGTCCCATAAAGAGTGAGGCCTGCAGAGCCCCACCCCGAGGGGAGAGTGCTACCACAGCTGGTCTGCACCGACGGCTGGGGGTGGGGTCGGTGCTCTGGCCCCCCCCCCCCTGCATCACATGGACCCACGTGGGGCGGAGAGGCAGCCGGACGAGAGTCCTTCCTTCCCACACCCCTGCTCTTGGTCGGTGGCCAAGCGGGGAGGGCAGGGGGAAGCCGAGGTGCTGGGACTTAGTTTGGGGGGCCGTGCGGTGCTTCTCAGCAGTCTGTGGGCAGGGGCACGTCCTGTCAGAGCCAGGGAGGGGGGGCTCGGGAGTGGACCCTGGGGGGGGAGCACAGCACACCGTTGGGGGGGGGGCACTCCTGGAGGTCTAGGCAAGCACGAGAGGATGGGAGCAGGTGGCA
>NW_024412657.1:806627-825319 GCF_014898765.1 Herpailurus yagouaroundi | reverse complement strand
GTGGGGAGCCCTCGACCCCGCAGGCTGAGCCCCAGACGCTGGCGATGGCCGTCACAACGGGGTGGCCAGCTCGCTAGGCACCGGGGGCTGATTGAAGCTGGCCACTACCTTGCAGCCCCACGCGGGGTGGACATAACGACCCCGGTGGCCCGGAGACCCCGTACTTAGACCAGAGCCCGGCTGGATCCTGAGTGTGACACTAAGCGACCCTCCCAACCAGAGTGCCAGGTTAGGGGCCCTGCGGGATCCCCACTGGGCACCCCCCCCTCCGTTCAGGACAGTCAGGACCACCCCTGAGTGTTCCTCAGGCCCCCGGGGAGCCCCAGCACCCGAATCCCACCGTCACCAGCGGGGACTCCCGGACTCCGTTTCTGCATTTGTAACGACGACTAAGGCAGCCCCAGGGGCAGCAGTGCCCAGTGCAAGACGTGGCTCACGCAGCCGGAACCGGGTGTAGATATGCCCCACCTGGGAGAGCTGGTATTAGTGGGTCATTGCTGTGCCACGATTGTCACGGCCATCATCATGGGCGAGGCGCGGTGGGGGCCGGGGGCGGGGGCTGCTTGAAGCAGAGCCCGGGCCCTGGTCACCTAAGTGCACCACGTGTGTGTGGAACACATTCCCAGGCACAGCCAGACCCCTGCTGCTGCCCAGAAGCTTGCTGTGGACTCACCTGGAGGAGGGGGCTCCGTCATCCCCTGGGCTCGCGTGGCAGCCGCTCTTCCGGGTGGCGGGGGCTGCCCGTGCCTCCCTCGTGCTGAGGTCTGCAGGTCAGAGACATAGCGTGGGTTGGCGCACAACCTCGGTCACCCCGATGTCCGGGGGCTGGGAAGGGGGCCAGGCTCCTTGCCCCTGTGGGGCCTCAGCCTGCATTTGCCCCAACAGACTCTACCCCCGTGATGGCTGAAGCCAGATGCGTCTTTCCAGCTCTGCCTGTGCTCCCACCGTCAGCCTAGAGACAGACTGGCCTTGGGTCCCCGCGGGCGGGCTGCTGGGGGAGGGTCCTGCAAACTCCTGGGCGTGGCGAGGGCTCCTTGCAGAGCCAGTGGCTGTGGGGTGTCTGACCATGGCCCACTCTGGGGGGGGGCTAAAGGAAGGGGGGGACCCCACGTGCCTGAACAGAAGCCCCCAGAACAAGAGGGCCCCGGAAGCCTCTGGCAGGTAGTCTGAGGGCAGTGGAAGGACTTCGGGTCTCCCGGCCCTCATGCCCAAGCCGGGCAGCCCTCGCTCAGACCCAAGCAGTAAAGAGTTAAGCGCCAGGCCTGGGGAGGTCTTCCCTGCCCTGTCCCCTGCCCCCATCCTGTCCCTGACCCTTTGGCCCCTGCAGCCTGGCTGGGTCCTCTGGCCCTCACTCTGCTGGTAACCCGGGCTGAGGCCTCGTCCTCTGCTTCTTCATCTGAGAAATGGGGGTTCGTCAGACACACTGCTGATGGGGCCGTGGGACAACAGAGCGGCCAAAGCCAGAGGGGCCTCCACGTGGGCTGAGGTCTTTGGGTGGGGACTCGGGCCCTCTGGGTGGAGAGGGTAGAGGAAAAACAGGCCCCCCTCAGCCTCTCTCTGCCTGAGCCCCGCCCCCCCCCAGCCCTGCTCCTGAAGCCAGCCCGGCAGGAAGCGGGGGGGGGCTCCTTCTGGTCCCATGTTCACTTTTGCTTTGGGGCTCCTCCCTGTGAGCCCAGTGCCCCCTCTGCCTCCCCTCCCAGACCTGCCTCGGGAGTGCCTGCCCACCCCTGAGGATGCCCCCGGGCCCCCAGGCTCCCTGAGAGGAGGGCTGAGCCAGCCTCGGGGGCGGGGGGCTTTTCCAGGACAGCAGAGTCAGCCAGAAGGAGGGTGTGTGGAGGGTGGGGGGGCACCGGCCACATTTGGCTTCTCCTTTCAGGGGTCACAGCAGAGGCTGGGCCACCCAGGGCCAAGGGTTCCAGCCGGGGCCCCAGAGTCCATCTAGACTGGGCCGCCCAGTAGCGGGCGCCCTCGGCCCAGGGGCCCGAGTGCCCTCCATGCGTTGGGAACGGCACCGATCGGGAAGAAAGGAGGTGGCGGCTGGAGCTCAGAGGTGACACGGGTGCACGCCAGCCGACAGCTGCTGTGCTCAGCGGGGCCCGCTCCCTGCTCCCCCCCCCCCCCCCCGACGTCACCCCTGCCGTACCTGATATTGCCCAGGCCCGGGCTTGGCCGTGGCCACCATCGCTGCCTCCGGGGGCCAGAGGTGGACCCCAGCCCTGTCCTGCCGCCCCGAGGCACCTCCGGAGGCCGCCCGCCTGGCCTGCCCCCTGGAGCTTCCCTCTCGGCTCTGCGGGCAGCCGTCAGGGCAGGGAGGCTCCTCCCGGGCAAGGAAGGGCGGCTTTTTATGCACCGTCCCGTGTAAATCAGGATTGGGATGGGCCCTTCCCGGCCGGACTTCCTGTGTGTGTTCCCCGCTGATAACAGGGAGCTGTCAGCGAATAAACAGGAGGCCCAGGGGCGGGCGGGGGCCGTCAAGGGGGTGGCCTGGCCGAACTGTGGGCAGGGGTGGGGGAGTCATCCCCTGGGACCTCTAACTCTGAAGCAGCCGGAGACCAGCCTCAGGCCCGGCTGGCGACCCTGGGACCCACTGGTCCCTGTGTGTGGCAGAGGACGTGGCTGGGAAGGCCCTGGGCCCAGCCACCTGGTGGGACCGCAGGCCACGTTCCTGCAGCTCTGCAGGAGGGACTGTTTGTTCTGTGCCCCTGGACTCTCCCCCAGGGCGTGTACCCGCACCCCCAGATGTGCGTGTCACAGGGTGGGAGGCAGGGCCCACAGCCCTGGGCGGGGGCACCCAGCCAGAAGAGACCTGGGGACAGGCAAGGTAGGCCGGTACTCAGAGAGCAGCCCATTCGATGTGTCCCGGGGACCCAGCGTGGCTCGGTAGGGGTGACAGGGAGGGACAGTCATCAGCTCGAAGCCTTCTCCAGGAAAGCCACCCCAAGGGGCAGTGAGCCCCCAGTCCTGGAGCTGTGCCAGCCCGGGGCCTCTCTTGGGGGCAGGGAGAGCGTGTCCCCTGGCCCTCCTGCCTCCTTCGGCCTCCAGAAGGCTGAGGGGTGGGAGGGGTGAGGGTGGAGATGGGGGAATGCAGGAGCCTTTGGGCGGCCAAAGGGGGTGCTTCCTCGGTTTGGCCAGGGGGTTCAGCCCCCAGCCCCCCGGACTGACCCTGTTTCCTCATTTAGGTGGTGCTGGGGACCCACAGATTGGGCATCAGTTGCTGTGATCGGGGTGCATGGGTGCCCAAGGCGGGGCTGGGCAGCCGCTGAGGACACACCCAGACCACACAGTTGGAGGAGGGTCCCTGATCACGCGGGGCCACTCCAAACCCTGGCTGTCCTGGGGGTTCGAGCCTTGCTCCGGGGTCGGCCCCTTCCCGCCCACGACCTGGAACACCCTCATTTCCCTGACCTTGAGCGCCTCTGCTGGCCCTTACCTCCCTCCGGCCCCACCCAGCTGGATGTCCTGGCCAAGAGGGACAGGTGGAGGGCAGCTTGGAAGATTCCCCCAGAGCGACCGGCCTCCTCCCCACCCCCACGGTTGGGGCAGGGTCTGCTGCAGCCACAGGACTGGGGGGCCTTTCTCGGTGGTGCCCCCCCTCCCGCCCCGAGGCTGGAGCTGGCAGCCGAAACCCTCCTCCCTTCCCCCCCCCCCCCCCGCGCCATCCCTTCCCCACATTCGCCCCATATTCAGCAATGGCCGAATGTACTCTACAGAGCGTGAGAGAGGCGCCCCCGCGGCCCACCGCACCCAGACCCCCACCCGGAGATGTGCTCCGAGCCCCTGGTGGGAGACCAGCAGACATCAGGGCTGGCTGCATCCGGCCCCCTTTTGAGTACATATGGGGAAACTGAGACCCAGGGGAGGGAGACTTGCCCCAGGTGAACAGTGGGGCAGAGCAGGGCCAGAATGGGGCAGGACTGGTCGGCTCCTTCCATCTGCCTTTCTTTTCTCCACGACTGCCTCCCTGCTCCCTCAGGGGGTCAGCCCCCCACCCTCAGACCTTCCCTGCCAGTGCGGGGGGGGTGGGGGGGGGCGGGAGGGGGGTGCTGACTTTGGGAGTAGCTAATTAGCCAATTATGGGAATGGTTAGTGGCTCAGCTTTCCCTTTAAAGCTTGGGCTTGTTAGGGAACTTTCTGGAAGGATGCCGCAGAGCACAGAGGGACAAACGCGGGGAGAGGGAAGAAAGCCGGGCTCCCTGGCCCCTGGGTGCCAGCCAGGGTGGGGCCCAGGCTCTGCCTGCTGCCCACCTGTCCTGTAGCCCCCACTGCCCTGCCTCCAGCCCCTCCCTGAGCTGAGATCGGAACCGGTCTAAGGAAAGGAGGCCTTGGGTCCAGGCGCTCAGGGCCCAGCCTCTCCCTGACTTGTCATGTGCCCTCCACTCTCAGGTTCCCGGAGCCTCAGGGGCAGACGCAGGAGGAGGGCTGGGGTCCTGCCCTAACCCGGCCCGTTAGGGACGGGAAGGAAGGAGACGGGTGTGGGGGAACTCCAGGAGGCCCCGGGGGGCCTGGAGAGGGGCGAGGCGTGCCTTCTGCCCCACGGCCTCCCCGGGGTGATGGATGGGTGGAAGGAGGCCTCCTGGAGGGGTGGGCTGGGGCTCCCTCCACCCCCACCCCCCGCCCAGCCTCTCCTCCCACCCCCGATGCCACCCGTGTAGACTCACGAAACACACAGCCTGCCCTCACGGAGTCATCTTTGAGAGGAGTCAGTGTTCCTGTGCCCCAGGCCCATATCCCCTGAGGGCTGGGTGGGTCCCGGGCATAGCTGGGCAGCTCAGAGACCTGGGCCCGGAGCCTGGCCGGCTTCCGGCATGGCATCCAAGGCTGGAGAAAGCTTGCTTTCCACTGCTGGAGACTCTGGGCCTCAGTTTCCCCCACCCACCCCAGGCACGGTAGAGCTGGATCCTTGCAGCTGCCTCCCAGTCTGCCTGAAAGTTCTGAAGTCAGTTGGACTTCAGTTGGTTAGGAAGGGGTCTTGCTGCCTTACCTTCCCTGAGCGTGCCGGTCAGGCGGTGGGGCGTGGCACAGCTCAGCCAGGAGCTCCTGGGACCCCTCACCACCGAGCTTTCGGTCTCTGCAGCCCCCGGAGAGGGTAGACCGAGCCCCCAGCAGAGGCCGGCTCAGGCGGCTTGAGGCCGAGGGGCACCGGGCGAGGCGTGTGACCAGGGCTGCAGGAAGGAGGGACGAGAGCGTAGAGCAGAGGAGATGGGCCTTCCTGTTTACCCCCCGGAGCAGCCGCTGGCCTCGGGATAGGGTGACTCTGTCACCACGGCGGGGTCCAGCTTCTCGCCAGATGTGCCGAGCCTTCACCAAGGGATGCGCCGGGCCCGGTGACCTGTCTGTCCCCGGTGGGGGCTGGGCACCCCCGGGCCGGGTGAGCCGTCGATGCCTGAGCTGGGCAAGGTCTCGAAGGGAACCCGACGTTTTCTAGGGAGCCTGGGGTCTTCAGTGCTCCGTCCTCCACCCCACTGCCCACGGGCCCCCGCGCGGCCTGCCTGCTGGAACCCCCCCCCCGCCGTGCCAGGCACCGGGCACGGCACTCACGAAATAGCCTTCAGATGATGCATCGGAGGCAGCCAGGGGCAGCCAGTGGGAAAGGAAAGCCCTGGTCGTGGGGTCCAGGGGGGCCTGAGCAGCGGGACACCCTTGGGGGACGCTTGGTCCCTTCTCCCTGCCCCCCGGGGCCCCACCTCCTGGGGACTGCCCATGCCGTCACGATACCCTTCCTGCGGCCCGTCCACCGCTGCTCAGGCCGGAGGCCCAGGATGCCGCCTTTGCCCCGTCCTTCGTTCCCATAGACCCCCACGGGCTGTGCCTTCAGAACACGTCCCTCCTGCCACTGCCCCATTCTGGTCCAGGCCACCATGCTTCTTACCTGGCTGACCTCCTCCTCGGCCCACGGGGTAGCCCTGTCCCCCACCCCGGTTTTTAGGGAGATTTGTGAAGGTGACATCAGATCGTGTGACGTCCCGTAAAGCCCAACAGAAGGCTTCCCAGCGCACTCGGACCAAGTCTGATCCCTCACTCGTGTCCCGATGCCCCTCCCTGAGCACCAGCTCCACGCTGCCGAGCGGGACCTCATTTGTGCCGCTCACACGGGGACGGAGCTGGCCCCCTAGCAGGTGCGCAAAGGGCAGGGAGAGGCCACGCGGGCCACCCATCACAAGCCCGCCCAGACGCCCCCCCCACCAGGCGGCTGCACACGTGCGTCCTCACAGTGAAGAAGCACACCACGGGGAGCACGGACAGCCAGCACCCCTCCAAGAGAGGCCCCGAGTCCGCCCCAGGCGCCCACGGCGTGGTTCCGCCTGCTTTCATGGAGTTTCAAGTCCACGGCGCCGCACGGTGCCCGAGTGGTGTTGGCCTCTCCCGCTCCGTGGCACGTCTGTGGGCGGCCGGTGCGGCGGCGTGCCCACCCTCTGGGCAGCTTCGTGTTCCGCAGGGAGAACAGAGCAGGCCACGCACACCGCCGGCCCTGGCTCTTACCCGTGGCGCTGCTTTGGTGGTCTCTGTGCCCGCCTTCCGGCGTGGCTCCCGGGCACCTGTCCCTGGGACTGTCTTGGGGGACCCGCTGGTCCGGGGAGACCTGTAACACCAGGGACTGCCCGGCAGAAGTCCTGGTCACTCCCCCAGCGCCAGGGTACCCGGTGCCTCATGCCCTCTTGGCACGTTCTGATGGTTTTGCTGTGGTATCGCTGGATTATTATTTCTTTAACGGAGGGAGAAAGACTCGTCCTGTAGTGGAGACACCGAGGCAGGGTGAAAGCCAGGCACAGGACTCTTGGGGAGCAGCACAGCCCCCAGGGCGCCGAGCTCCGGGCTTCGGCGGGCCCAGCAGTCTGCAGGCTGCGGGCACGGTGGACGTCCCAGGGCACTGAGTGGGTCTGGGCGGTGGAGAGAGAAGGGGCCGCCCGCTGGGGAGCGGGAGTGGGCTTAGGGGTCCCCCTGTGCAACCTCTGCTGTGGCTGTGCTCTGTGTTCCCGCTGTCAGGAGCCTCCAGGAAACACTCACCTCCGTAGTGCAAGGCCTGTTGGCCAGGTGGGGGGGGCCAGGTGCTGACCATGGCCACGAGGTGGGCACTGGATCCTGCCTGGAGGCTCACAGGGCGGGCATTTGTGGTCAGGGCCCAACTGCCAGAGCCTCTTGCTGAGCAGGGAGAGCCCCTGGCAGAATCCAAGACCCCTCCCGCCTCCCCCCAGTACCGCGGCCAGGCCCTCAAGGGTCACCTTCGGGGTGCTTGGCCCCCTGGCCAGGGTTTGTCCCAGAGCGGGCTCCTCTGGGCCCTGGGGGCAGCCCCCACCCCCTTGGGGCTCCCTCCTCCGTGGGGGCTGAGGAAGGGGGCTTGCCCCGGACCCTCACCCCCGGCCTGGCTCCCCGGACGGAAGCCCTACTCGCAGTCGGCCTGCAATTTGCCAAGCCCAGCGGATGGGGCGGCCGTTAACGCCGAGAGGAAAAAACACTTTATCTCCCGGGACGGAAAGGGAAGCTCCTGAGAAGGGGGGCAGGTTGATGGAGGTGGGCGACTGTTCAGCCCTGCCTGAGGGGGCCATCCTGTCCCCGCCCTGCCCACCAGGGAGAGAGGGAGCCAGGCCCTCTGAAGCCGACGAGAAGGACAACTGAGGCCCTTTGGCACCACGCCGCGTGCACATGGGTCCTCATGGGCTGTCACGCCTGCCCTGCCAGCTCCGGGCCGGGATCCGACCCCCTTTACGGAGGAATGACCTCTCGGGGCCACAGAGACTGGCGCGGGAGAAGCCTGACCTCTGACCCAGAGCTGAAGCTCTCCCAGGGCGTGGGCAGGCAGGGGTGCGGGGGCCGTGAGGGACGGATGAGCCGGTCCCTGTCCCCCAGGCAGGCTCCTGGTACGTCGTCTGTGACTGCCCATTGTCCCAGCGGCCAGGGGAAGCTGGGGCTGCTAGGAGGGGCGTCAGAATCCCCTCCCCAGGGACACCGTGACACCTTCGGGGTTGTCACGGGCGCCAGTGAAGGCAAGGGCATTAGAAGCTGGAAGGCTTCCCTGCCTCAGTTTCCCCATGTGTCAGATCAGAGTGTGGAGCGTCTGGGGGCCCTGGGCTTTGGGGGGGGGAGGTTCCGGAGGCCTCCGAACTCCACCAAGTTGGGCGGTTTGTGCTGGGCCTTCCCAGGGTGGGGGGAGGAGGGGTCGGCAGCTTCCACCAGGTCCCCAGGGGGCCCGTGACCCCAAGTGCGGAGTCCGTGTGGGTGGCCTCGAAGCGTCTCCAGCATCCCCCGTCCACGACCTCAGCTCCAAAGTTGCCTGTGAGTATCATTATTTTTCAATATCCTTAAAAACGTCAAGAGAGAAAGGAAAGAGGCCAGAAATCTCTGCTTCCTCTCAGCCAGGAAACAGGAAGTGAGTGTGCGGGGAGATTGCGAGCCAGCCTGCAGGAACAATGGGGCCCCCCCAGGGAAAGGGGAACTGCGTCAAGCAAGCAGCCAGGGTGGGGGGCCCGCCTGACCTCTCCCGGCCGTGCGGGGGCCCCGCGTAAATTTAGTCTGGGTCTTTCCTGATGAAAAGCTCCAGTGCCCTGCTGCTGGGGGGAGGGGGCGCGAGGCCCACCGTGGCCCCCGGGCGTCGGGGCCCCTGGCCTCTTAGGGTCCATCCAGCTGTGCCCTCCTCTCCCCTATGGGTAAACCGAGGTCCAGAGGGGAAGAGCCTGGCCTGGGGGCCGTGCGGTGTGGGGAAGGCACACCAGCGCCTGTGTGGTCAGGGCTGCCGGTCGTCCCCGGAGGGGCCCCAGGCCCAGGACGCGAGGAGAAAGGCCTCCCCTCACGCCCCCTGCCTCAACGTACCACCTCACGCCCTGCCGTTAAGGGAAAGCACGCCTGGCGGAGGCGGAGGGAGGGCAGCAGCGAACGGGCGCCGTGCCAGGCCTGGCTCTGGGCCCCTGGTGGCGCGATCTCAGGCCGGGTCCAGGGGGGCCGTGACTCCTCAGCCCCACGGGTCAGCGTGGCGTCTCTGGCGCGGGCCCACGGAGCCGTAAGTCACACGGCGCACGGCGCCCTCTCTCCAGCGGTGCAAGTCCGCGGAGCGTCGTCTGGTGACGACGCCCGGCGGCCGCCATCACGGCCGATCTCAGAGCCCTTCCCTTGCTTCGAAAGCAGCCTGGAGCTTTGAGCGGTCGCCCCCGGAGCCCTCCCGTCCCGTCCCCGCTGTGCCTTCCGTGTCCAGACGTGTCCGTTCTGGAGTTTCACGTGAGTGGGATCCCATGCCGTGTGGCCCTTGTGTCAGGCTTCTCAGCACGTGCCAGGCTCGTGGGTTCCGTGGCGCGTGTCCGTGCCGCCCGGGGTGGTCTGCCTCGTCCTGTCTGTTCCTCAACCGGCGGACGTCGGGTCGTTTCTACCCTCTGGCTGTCGTGAACCCTGCGAACGCCCGCCCAGATTTTTCCGCGGATGCGGACGCTCACTTCTCTCAGGTACAGACCTGGGCGTGGGGTCATGGGATCGGGTAGCGGCTCTGTGCCCCCTTCTGCCCCCTTCTGCCTCTGTGATCACACTCCCCTGCCCAGCCCCAGGAAGGCCGGAGGAGCCACTGAGGTCCTACGGGGACCCTGGGACGGCATAGGAAGGGCACCCGTGGCGTGGAGCTCGTGGCCTCCTCTGGGCCGGCTCGAAGCTCAGCCCCAGGAGCCTCTCGGGACGTCACACGGCCTGTGGGCTGTCGCCTTTCTGCAGACTTGGAGCCGGGAGTCAAAGGGATCCCCCAGGATGCTGTCCCAGACCCGGCCCTGGAGCCCCTTGGAGATGCAGGTGTTCCGGATTCTTGGGGTCCAGGCCAGTCCTGGGCAAGCCCCCATCCTTTCCAGTGTCCTCGGGCCATAATGGTAATGATCAGACGCCCCAAGCTAAATCTTAGGGTTCCCCTTTGACCTCCGCTGTGCCAGGAGTGGACTGGGGTCCAGAGAGACAAGTGCCCCTCGAGGCCATCTGGCACACGGCAGAGCTGGGCTTAGAGTCCAGGCCCCCCTGAGGCCTCCACGTGGCCGGCACCCGCTCGCTGCCTCCCAAGCGCGTTCTAGGATCAGAGTGCTCTCTGGTGAGCAGGCGCCCCGTGCCTGGGTTCCCGGTGTCCTTGACCCCCTGCATGTTCTCCTCCAGCACCCACCACTGTTCCGGGGTCACTCGCCCCCGGGCGTGACCTTGGGGAGGTGGCCCGGTGTCCTTCCCTGGGAAGGGAGGGGATTGGAGTCAGGCCTCCCTCCAGCCCGGCGACCGTGGTGGCAGCTTGTGAACAGGTACCAGGTGTGGGGGCCGCCCCGAGTCTGAGAGGTCGGTGGCACTGCCTCAGACCGCCACCCTGGCCCCGAGGACGCCAGCCAGACCCTCAGCCAGGATGCCCTGCAGCCCATGGTGGCCCCCCACCCCCCACCCCCGGGCCCGCCTGGGGATCGCAGCTTCCTGAGCCAACCCCGTTCTGCACAATAGCCGGAAACGCCTTGCTCGGGCTGTGGTCCAGGCGGCCATGTGTGGCCCTGGGAGGGCTGGGAAGGCTGCTCTGCGTGAGCGCCAAGCCCCCCCCGGTGGCCCTGAGAGCCCCGCCGGCCTGTTGTCTCTGGGCGGACCATGGCCACCTCCCCACGAAGGCTGGGCTGGCGGGGTGTTCGGGACGCGGGCCACAGCTGGCCATCATGCCCAAGGCACGCCCCGCTCTGTGGTCAGGAAGGGACGCCCCACCCCCACCGCGGCCCAGCCAGGAGGCTCCGCCAGGTTCGTAGGGCGAAGCGTAGAGGGCTCAGGGCTGTGTCTGTGCCGATGTCCACGGGATCTTAGTGGGTCAGACACAGGGGGTACAGGAGCGCCCCGAACCTCGCCCCCCTCAGCTCCCCACCCCCCACACTTTAAAGGAGCAGTATCCAGAAGGGAGGGAAGCACCTTCCTCACCGGGCTGATGCCCGGAGTCGCGGTCCAGCCGGGCCCAGCGCCCCTGCGGGAAGACACAGGTCAGGGACGAGGCTTCTGCCCCTGGAGGCAGAGAGGACGTGATCCCTCCAGGGGCGGAGAAGCCAGCTGGCCTGTGGCTGGGAGGGGACAGGAAGGTCTCTCTGGGCCGGGCGTCACCGACTGGGATTGTGTTTTGCCGCTCCAAAATGGAAATAGATGTTTTCTGTGTATCGTCAGGGCTGTGAAGTGATACGTGCTGGTTTTGAAAGAGCCGGTGGATGGGAAGCACGAAAGCTGACGAGAAAGCGGTGCGTCTCGCGTCCCACCGCCTGGCGTTTGCAGGGCTCCTGCGTGCCCGCGACGCCCCGCCGTCCACAGGGGCGAGGGTGCACGGGCCTGCACAGAGCGGCTCCCGCCAGGCCAGCGCGTCCTCGAGGTCAAGCGTGCTCGGGGCTGAGTTATGTTCAACACTTACAACAAGACACGTACACTTTGCACAAGACTATTTTTTACCGCGCTTTTGGGTTCACGGCAATATTGAGAGGAAAGCACCGCGTTTGCCCGTGGACCCCTGCCCTCACGGCGGGCTCCCCGCCACGGACACCCCACCGGGTGCTGCACTTGTCGCGGACCCACACGGACGCGTCGTCGTCACGCAGAGCCCGGAGCGTGCACGGGGCCGTCCGTCCCGTGGGTTTGGACAGACGTGGGATAGCACGCACCTGCCGTTCCGTCTCCCACGCGGTGTGCTCGCCGCCCTACCGTCCCGAGCACACAGTTTCGTGTCCGTGCCGTGTGCGGGCCCAGGACGGGTGGCCGCCCACCGCCAAGTGGGATTCCGCGGTAAGGTGACCGCGGTTTGTAACAGAAGTGGCTCACTTACGGTGTCTCCAAGAGTAAACATGGAAATACCACGCGGCACAGCCTGTCCGCTCCTGGGTCCGCGCAGGAAGGCGCTGATGGCGGCACTGGAAGATGGATGGTCGGACACCCGCTGCCTGTGGCTACGGTTCACGACAGCCACCTGTGCGCCCACCGATGTGCGGGTCGGCGAGGTGGCATTGCCACACCATGGGATATTGTTCAGGCACAAAAAGCCCTCAAGCGCCCACACGCACCGCCACGTGGATGGGCCTCAACGATGTGCACGTAGGAAGGGCGTTGGTGCGTTGGTGCGGGCGGGGGGCCGGGGGCCGGGCGGCCCGCTTGCTGGGTGCGGAGCCTCAGGCTGGCAAGACAAAGCATTTTGGGGGCCACGTGCCAGTAGGGGCCGCACAGTGGTGTGAGTGCAACAATGCCGCCAACCTGTGTGTTGTGTACGCGCTCCCACGACTTGAGAGAAGTCATAATGAATTGTGCCAGGGGCGCCCGGGGGGCTCAGCCGGTTACGCGTCCGACTTCGGCTCAGGTCATGATCTCGCGGTCTGTGGGTTCGAGCCCCGCGTCGGGCTCTGGGCTGACAGCTGGGAGCCTGGAGCCTGCTTCCGATTCTGTGTCTCCCTCTCTCTCTCTCTCTCTCTCTCTCTCTCTCTGCTCCTCCCCCGCTCGCACTTTGTCACTCTCTTTCTCTCAAAAATAAATAAACATTAAAAAAAATTTTTAATGGAATACACCAGACCCCAGACTCATACGCTCTCGCGGTGAGCTGCTAGGCACATGGACTACGTCTCGATGAAGCCGGGAAACCAGAAGAATCACCTGCGGGCAGGTGGGGCCCTGCTGGAGCCTCAGAGCGGCTGCCCGCCGGGCCGTGCCGATGGCCTGAGAGGTATCCGGGGACTGGCTCTCACCCCACGAGACACGGGGGGCATATTTGGGGGGACCCCAGCCCAGGAAGGTGCATCTCCTGGGCCCAGGCCCTCTGTCCCACGCTCTCGGGGGGCCTGGTGTGGCCCCCGCCCTCCCGGCTCTGTCTGCAGCGCCCTCCGCGGCCCAGTGCCCACCCTCGTGCCCTTTCCCCAGCCAGGGGCAGCTCCCGGAGCTGGGAGAGATGACTTCTGGGGCCCGAGGTCCTCCACAGCCCGTTTACCAGACCTGCTGTGCGGCCAAGGGTTGTGGTCACTGTGGGCAGTGGGGCACGGCTAACCGTCCCCTCTGCCCGTTGTCAGACTCATGATGGCAAGGTCATTTTAGGTCAGATGGCAGGTAGAGTGGCTTGGGAGCTGGGTCCCCGGGGGTCAGCACAAAGTCTGAGCCAGGCCCGAGCTTCCCTGGGACCTCAAGCGGGGACACGGGCAGCCTCTGCTCCTGGGGGCCTCCTGGATAGGCCTGAACCACAGGAGCACTGTGCACAGAGGCACTGGGAGGGGTGGGGACCCGCTCCCCTGCTCCTTGAGAGCTGAGAGAGAGCACTGGCCCCGGGGAGGGGTGGGGGGAGCCGGGGAGGAAGGAAGCCTCGGTGGCCGTGGCCAGCTTGGTCCTGGCTGGGCCAGGAGCCCTTGCCACCCGGGGCCCCAAACTCCCCCAGGCCTCTGAGCACAGGGGCAGAGAGGAGGCGGAGGGGGAGGCGGAGGGGGAGGGGGAGGGGGAGGAGGGCCACCACCGGGCCCTTGTCCTCCTGCCCCAGCAGGAAAGGCTGACCGGGGCCGGGGACAAAAGGCGGACGTGCGGCTGGCCATGTGGGCCCTTATCAGGCCCGCACCCGCCGGGCCGCAGGGTCTCTGCGGAAACGCTCCTCTCTGCCCGCCTTCCTGCCTGCGCCCGGCCACCCCGCCAGGCGCTGTGCAGGGGCGAGGGGAGGCTGGCAGGGGTGAGGCGGTGGGGGCAGCCGGCGCAGGCCCCCTGGCCTCCGGGGCTCCGGACGGAGATTGGAGGAAGTGTGAGCGTTCTTCTCTCTGCCTGCCGCGTGCTGTGACGTGACAGCTAATGTTCTCCCCGTCTGGCAGGCACCCCGGGCCATCGAAAGGCCCTGCAGTCCCGAGACTGTGGCCGGCCAGGTCCTTGCTCGTGCTCGGGCCCCGCTGGGACTGTGCGGCCCGGGGAGGGGGGGGCGGGGGATGAGCACAGGCAGGTGGGGCTTCCCCGGGGGTCAGCACACAATGCAGCCCACCACACTCCCCTGGGATCTGCACGCTGTGTTTTCTCGACAAAAAGCGTGTCTTGATGAACAGATTCGAGGAGGTCCCTGCTGCAGGCAGCGGGGGACGGGGCTCGGCGGGCGTTCCCACCAGGACCCACGGTCGGCGTGGGGGTGGGGGTACAGGGGGCCTTGTCCTGCGGACCCTTCTCACCACCCCTGGGGGCGGGCGCTGTGGGCTCTGAGGTGCCACAGCTCTGAGGCTCTGAGTGTCCCGGCCACGCCAGCCTCCTGCCCCTGCCGTCCAGCCCCGGCCCAGGCCCCCGCTGCCCCCTGGTGGACGCGGGGCAGGTTGAGGCCGAGCTGGTGGCAGTCATCGCTCACAGCACCCCGCCCACCCCAGCGCGGGCCTGCAGGACATCCGGCTGGGGAGAATGGGGGACCCAGACCAGCCAGGTCACTGGTCCTTCATGATCGGCCTCTGGAACCTTCCGCCCACCGAGCGTGGCACGAAATCTGCGGGAGTGCTGCCGCACTCTGAGGAGGGGGGGCCGGGCCCAGCCTTCAGAGCCATCCGCAGAACTACAGCTGCGCAGGCCTCCCAGCGAGACCCCAGCATTCGTCCCGTTGCCCACAAAACCCACAGGACTCTCTCCCGCCCCACCACTGCCCGGGAGGACACAGGAGCAGGCGGGGGGGGGGGGGGCGGGGCGCTTCGGGGAGGACACTGCTGGTCCTCTGGGGCTCGTCAGGACCAGGCGAACAACTGTCACCATCTCCCCAGGATGTTAAACCCAGAGTTGGGTGTGACTGCACCCCCCCGCCCTCCCCGGCACCGGACCCTGGGTTGGAGGGTTGCTCTGCCCCTCCCCCCACACACCCAGTGGCCCCAGGTCCCGGGCTCCAGGCCCCAGGCGGCGGCTAAGTCAGTCTGGAGACTCAGGCTTCCCTTCTGTGAAATGGGCAAGAGTCTCTCCTGGGTGCCTCTGTGGCCGGGCTGAGGCCTTGTCTTCAGACAAGGCATGTAAACCTGTAACCGTGTAAGCCGAGCTCGGTTAATTACTCCCATTTCCAGAATGAACAGACCAACGTACAGAGAAGTTTCTCAGTTCTGGTGCCTGGGGAACCTGACCCTAGGGTCAGGGGCCTGGCAGCGGGGACTTTTCGAGCTCCTGGAGGGTGCCAGGGTGAGGCCAGGGTAGAGAGGCCCCGTCCCGGTGGGACCTGGGCCGCCCTGACAAGGTATGGTCCACCGCCACGGGGAGCAGAGTCCGGTGGCCACTGCCCGGGCCTCCGTGGTCACGCAGGCTGCCCCGATGACACGGGCCACGTGAAGGCACCCAGAGCCCGCGGCAGGGTCCCCTATTTCCGCGTAGGGCAGGAAGGGCTCCAGGAGGGCCCCCAGATGCTTACATGTCTCTGATCCCAGGCTTCTCCTGGGTGGAGAGGGGCTGATCAGTCACTCGAGTCACGGGAACAGGGAGAGACTGGTCTTGGGGCTCAGGTCCTGGCTCTGCTATGGGATGTGACCTCTGTGCCCTCACCCAGGATCAGGCCACGCCCCTGCCATGGGCAACATTAGGCCAGTGTCTGGCTGTGAGAGTCCCTCCTGGTGGTCCCGACTGGGGCCCGTGACCCACGGAGCAGAGACGGAGGGCCCCGGCCCAGGATCTGGCTGCTGCAGTGGCCAGCTAGGTCCCCGAGGATTGCCGGGCCCAGGGGGCCTGATTCCCCATCCCATGAGGCCAGGGCATCAGCTCGAGTGGTGCTGGCCTCAGCCACGTGCTGAGCTGGCGGATGGGGTGTGCACGGGGGCCAGGACGGGCCCAGCACTTGTGTCCAGAGCACGTCCGCACTTGGGACCCGTCTGGCTGGACGCCTTGCTGCTGACCCGAGAGGTCAGAGGAAGTCCCTGGTGTTTTCCAGCCTCCCTTGCAGACACCATCCATCTGGGCTGCTCCGGGGAGCACCCAGGGTGTCCCCGGGAGCCCTGTGTCCTGCCCCCTGCCGTCTGCTCACCTCTGTGACCACACCCCTGGAGAAGCATCAGGGGCTTACGTGACATCTGGCTCCCATCTCCATGCTGGGGGGCTCACTGGGAGCAAGGGTCTCAGCCCACACCCCAGACACAGGGCCTGGCACTCAGGGACACCGAGGCCTTCCTGCCCTGTGTTGACACGCAGGGTGGCCCATCCATTCCTGTCCCTCTGGGCCCGGAGGAAGGGTGGGGGGCAGGGACGGCTCTGAGCGGAGCCTGGGAGGGACCCCTTCCCGGTTTTCAGCCTGGTAGTCCCCACGGGCCCTGCTGCTCCTCCCACAGCAATCTTCGAGGAGCGGGTGAGCCGGGCCCCATGCCGTTCACCCGCTGACCACCGGGTGGCGGTGTTCCACCGCGTGGGCCAGGCTGGAACCCGCCCTGGCCTGGTGGGTACAGCCAGCACCACCCCAACCCTGGACCGGGCTTTGGGCAGGCCTGGGACCCCGAGTGTGGGAAGCGTATGGCCAGGCACATTTCCTTGCCAACCTGTGCAACTGTCCAGGGCAGCCCTGTGTGTTGCTGCTTCCCAAATGTGCTTAAAGGATGGACAGGGGTCCAGAGAGCCAAGTTCAGTTCCTTGTATTTGCGAGAACCCGCCCTTTGCACGTGGGCCACCCCCTCTCCCAGGGAGCTCGCCTGAGAGGCTTCCCGGAGCCGTGCCACACCCCCTGCCTGAGGTCCCGCCACCTGCAGGCGTCCCAGCTGGCTGGATCTCAGCATCCTTGGGAGCGCGTCAGCCCCAGGGCCCATGGGGGAGCCGGGGGTGGCTGGGGCTCCGCGGCTCTGGGCCCCCGGGGCCTCTGGCCCTCGTACCTGCCCTCCTCTGTCCACTCGCGCTGTGACAGCACTCAGGGTCTGCTGTCCATCACACGGGGCCACGCTGGGCCGTGCCCGGTCACAGGGGACACGGCAGGAGCAGGAAGGGCAGAAGGCTGGACCCGGCAGCTTCACGGCTCCCCCAGGTGCCCGGCCAACGCCGGCCAAACGCTTCCAGGGGATGCAGTTTGCTGCCGGGCGGGAGATTCCACCCCGTCAGGTCATGTCCCTTCCAGGGGGACCGGCTCTAAGTTTCCGGGACTCGCAGGCGGAAAACCCACGGGGGCGTTCCCGAGGTGACGGGGAAAAGAAGTCCCGGGATCACAGGTGAGCCTCGGGCTTCGGGGTGATGGGTGCAGAGGGGACAGGGGGACCAAGGCCCCAGGAGGAACAAAATGGCTTTGAGCGACGAGCGGCGAAGGAAGCCTTACCGCCGTCCTGGCTCCCGGTCGGCGAACCCGGATCGAAATTTGGGAGACCGGCCATCTCGAGGCTGTTGCCGCCGGCAAGCTAGGTCAAGGTCACGGGGCCCTCCCTGTCTGCTGCAGCAGTGACATCCGGACCCCGGGCTGTGGCCGCGGCACGCGGCAATCTCCCCCCGCAGAGCTGAGGTGTCCCTGCAATGTTGGTGGTGAGACAGACGTGACACAGCAGTTACCGACTTAGCTGCTTCTGAGGGCGCGATTCAGGGGCGTCGGGCAGCCGCCCCCTCCCCCTGCGTCCGTCCCCAGAACGCGTCCGTCTTCGCAGACTGGACTCTGCCCCGTTACGCACAGACCACCACCCCCAGGCTCCCTCCCCTGCCCCGTCCCACCGGCCCCCCCCCCCCCCCCTCCGCCCGCCCCCGTCTGGAGTTTCCTTCCCCCCTCCCTCCTTTACTGTGGTGAACGACACAGAGCATCACGTCCACCATCCGAGCGTTTGACGCGTGCGGTTCAGGGGCGCCCCGCGAGTGGCCGCCCTCCGTCCCGGGACCGCTCGTCGGGCAGATAGGAGCCCCCGGCCCCCAGCTCCCCTCTCTGTGTCCGTGGGTCCGGCCGCCCCAGGGTCGCAGGTGAGCGGATCCTACGGCGTTCGTCCCTGGCGTCTGGCCGTTCTCACTGAGCGCGTGTCCTCCGGGTGCATCCGCGTCGCAGCTACGGCTGAGGGGGGTCCATGCCGGGTCGACCACGCCTGCTTCTCCGTGTGCCGTTGACGGACATCTGGGTTGTTTCCACCTCTTGGCTGCCGTGGGCGCGACTGTCACTTAGGTGTCCAAGACCTTGCTTTTAACGCTTCTGGGTCACATCAGGGAGCGGAATTGCTGGGTCCCGCGGCAATTTTTCTTTTCTGGGGAAGCTGCAGGCGATTTCCCACGTCCTCTACGCCGTCGCCAGCACCTACCTCCGGGGGTTTGACGGTGCGAAGTGGTCCCACCTGACACTGAACCCACGGAAACCCACGACAGCCCACCCTGCGCCCCCCTCCGCTGCCCCGCTGTGACGCCCGCGTCCACTCTAGCGGGCTGGGGCCACGGCCGCTTCAGCACGCACCTGCCCACCTGCTTCCTCACATGCCCGGTCAGCTTCGCTTGGATGCCTGATATCTGGCCAGACAGGGTTCTGGCTGCTTCTGAGAGTTTTCTGGCTGAGATCAGCGTGTAAATCAGCAGATGAGTAGACGCCCTCCCTGACGTGGGTGGGCGTCACCCCATCAGTGGACGTGTCCTGAGCAGGAGAGAACGCCTCCGGCCTGACTGCCTTCGGCCTTGAAATGAAACCTCGTTTCTCGTTCCTGCCGACTCACCTGCAGACCCGGGGACTTGTCAGCCTTCGTAGGTGCATGAACCCCTTATAATACATTTCTGTTTCTCGGGAGAACCCTGACTGACACAGTAATGGCCCTGGAGGAGTCGGACCCACAGACACGGGGGGGTGGGGGGCACTGGGG